>NC_085865.1:26373959-26381459 GCF_034702125.1 Engraulis encrasicolus | reverse complement strand
GTTGATATCGGTGTTATTTTTATTACTCTTGTTTGTCTGTATTTTAACATTTGTCGTCTTTTACTCTTAAATAATACTCGCGTGGCTCTGGGCTTTGCTTGTCCTGTGTTGTGTTCACATTCATTTTTGCAAATGAAATGGCAGGAATCAAAATCCCTTGATTTCCAGTCAAATGACAGCAGCGACAGAAATGGTCTTGGCCAGTTCAATGTATCTCGCAATGAAGTATTTTATAATTTTTCTCGATTGGTTTGGCTAATTTCTTGAAACCGAGATGACATTTCTATAAATTTTGGGTCATTTCGCTAAACATTCTTCTTAGACTTCTGCACAACAGTTCAGATAACTAGCAAAATGGCATATACCTCCCAAAACAGCTCATTCTTGAATCAGCACTAGACCTTCTCCCACATAAATGGTCAGTATCATCAAAATGACATAGATCCTTCTCAATTGCTTTGGCTCATTTGCATTAATTTAGTCCTTCTGTCAAAATAAACTGGATGGTTCAGCATAACTACATGGATCCTCATCATTTGCTCATATCACTCCAAAAATAGTTGACCCGTGTACCAAATCTAAAGTCCTTCCCCACATATATCATCAGTACCCCCAAAATACATTGTCCCTTTGCCATTGTGTAAGCACTGCAAGTCAAAATTGTTAGATGTTTTGACTATGTATAAAAGTGAAAAAGTGAGTGAAACCATTGAAGTTTGACAACACAGACAATTTACCAAGGACATTTATCAGTACTGTTACTTTCTTTACTGTAGATTCATATACAGAAAGTAATGCCCATGTATTACAGGTTTCTCATGGGTTTGGCTCATTTCTCAAAAAAGAATTAACATTCTCAAAATAACATGGACGAATCCCAAAACAACTAGCAATTGTTCAAAACCGAATGTCGTTTGGAAAAATGTCAAGAAAGTAGCCAAATAACAGAGGAAATTGTAGCATACATGGTTGTAAAATCATTTTCTACAAACATGTAAAGTTACAATATCATCTGGCCTGTTGAACACTGTCATGAATTTACTGATTAATAACATTCTTAAAGGGACACTGCGCAGGAAATGGTCAAAAAAGGTACTGCAACTATGCTGCTCATTGAAACTGGGCTGCCTATTGCCAAATTTGATCTTTACATGAAAGTTTACTAAGTAATAAACAAATATTTTCTAGTATGGTCCAAGTAGAGTCATTTTTGCAGCTAAAAATTGCTATTTTTGGAAATTCAAAATGGCGGACCATGGAGAAGATCCCCCTTTTCATGTATGAAAAGTGCAATTTTCCCTGTCATAATGAATACTTAGAATTTGATGCTGGTGGTAAGTATTCATGAAAAAGGTAACAGTAGTGAATGGGCAGCAATGCATTCGGGAAATGAACTACTACAAATCTTACACAGTGTCCCTTTAAAATATTATGTCCTTGATTGTTTTGACAATTGCGTAGACTACTTTGCGTATGATGACTTACACAATGAAGTCATGCTGACATGTTTTGGAGAGGGCAACCATTACACAATTGTCTAATAAGCAAGGCCAACTTATTTGGAAAATGTGCTAAATGTATGCTCAATGTGTCAACTGTAGGGTATCTGTACATAGCCATCTGCACAGATGTACTAAACATTTGAGACATGTACAAAGCATTTGATATTTGATGAAAGCAATGAGAAATGCCATTCTGTTTGGGAAAATTGCAAGTTGGTTTGGGGATTTGTCTGTGTTGTTTTGAGAATGTCATCTCAGTTTTAAGAAATTAGCCAAACCAATCGAGAAAAAACTGTAATGATCATAGGGTTCAATGCTGTACTTCAATCATTTAAGCATTTTTGTGATCTAAGTCTATTTTTGAGATTGATCTCCTCATCTCTGATTTATGCATAGTAAAGTTTGTAAAGCCGTATTGAATGAACACTACGAAAAGTAGCCTACAGTACGGGACTAACAAAGTAGGCCTAATTATGGTGCCTCACAAAAGCCAATTAGCGGTTTTAATAAATTCTGAAACAAGGCCCAGATTAATTGGGGCGGACATAAATGTCAAAGGGCCTAATTCTCTCGATCACTCTTTCTTTCTTTCTCTTTCTTTCATTCTATCTTTCTTTCTTTCTTTCTCTTGTCTTATATACCATCGTAACAATCATGTTTTCATACAGTAAAGTTGAGGCCTGTACATTGAGAATATATTTGGGCATGTGATCTAGTCACAAGATTAGATCACATCCTCAAATATAGACTGTAGTGTGTTACCTCGTTTCAATTTTAAGGTTTTGTTAAAGCACCTTTTGTGCACATTTCTCTCCTTTCATGGTAAAATTGTGTTTTCTTTTCAAACACCCCCTCCAATACATACAGTATTTCGTTTTTGTGTATCTGTTGACATTTGAATGACTTTGAGAGTCTTACACTCAAATTCTATTTTTTTCCAGGACCTGTTTGCATTCTTCCACCCAGACACACACCCATCCAGGTGCTGTGCTGTAAATCAAATAGCCTTTTAAAGGACATTAAAGCTTTCAAGTCAAGTCAAGTCAGGTTTCCTAACCCCTTTCCTCTGACGGAGCGAGGCTCCCATTCGAATGACCACCACCCATATCACTTCCTCCATCTTTGGAGAGAGAGAGAGAGAGAGAGAGAGAGAGAGAGAGAGAGAGAGAGAGAGAGAGAGAGAGAGAGAGAGAGAGATGAGGACATAAAGAGACAATGGCCTCCCTACCACCCTGCTCCTCTCTGATGCTCAGCCAACTAGGTCAAACATCCACCTCTGTATCTGCATCCCTCGGCTACCAGTGGTAAACAAACCAGCTGAGCCGAGCAGCTCCAACACCACAGTAGGCTAGTTCCACCTCTGGGGGCAACAGAAGCCTCACAAGGACAACCCACACAGCTGCCTACACCCTCTGCCTGAATCTGAATCACCACCTGGGGGCGTTGGTTCAAAATAAGTCAAGAGTACTGTCACACCATGCACGCACAGATGCAGCAAACAAAACACATAGGCCTATAATATGTGCATGTGGGCAATCTGACTTTTAAATTCTTTTAATTGTATTATTATAAAAAATGTAATGTGCAATATTTGCACCATACAAATTCTTCAGCAGTTTTTTGCCTTGGCTAAAATGAAGAAATGCCTAGATATGTATTTACACACATTTCATACACATCACCTCCATCCTTTTTTTCCCATATGCTTGTATTTCAGTTTACAGTAGACTGGCTTTCCGATGATGATTTATGTGGATTTCCTATGTTACACAATAATGCATTCCCAGGTTGCTCTATTACAGAATTCCTTTGGGAAAGTGAAAATTCCTGTTTGGAAATGAGTAAATGTGCTGCATTAACATACTGTGCACACGTGTGTGTGTGTGTGTGTGTGTGTGTGTGTGTGTGTGTGTGTGTGTGTGTGTGTGTGTGTGTGTGTGTGTGTGTGTGTGTGTGTGTGTGGGTTGGGCGGGGGGGGGGACCTGCTTCCCACATCCACCTCCCTTCCTGCTTCTCGAAATATTCCTCCCTGTTTTGACAGGATCTGACAAATAACATGCTAAGGAGGGGCGCGCACACACACACACACACACACACACACACACACACACACACACACACACACACACACACACACACACACACACACACACACACACACACACAACTTCCCTTGTGATCGCTAAATCCTCTGCAGTACTGCCCACCTTCCCACAGTACATCCCTTTTTCCTTCACTGGAAAAGCATTCTTCTCTGGAATGAAGATGGCAGCAAAACGTCAAAAGTCTTCTCTGTAAGTCTTTGACCTCCTTCATCCTGGCTCCTTCAAGAGCTTTGAGAGTTTAGCACCGAGGATAACCCACATACAAGCTCCTTTGTCTTTCAAGTTCAGTATGATGACACCTCTTAGATAAAGAAAAATGGATTTCACTACTAGAAGGGAGATTTAAGGTGCTCCCTGGAAGAACTCTGAGGGCATATTTACGGCATGAAAATCCTCAAGGAGCAAGAAGTCCCTTAGGGCTAGTAGTGGCTATGAACCTTAAGTGTGAAGGTCCACTGTGTAGGATTCCTCCCACTCTCTAAACTTTTCTCCACCACTGAAATCACCTTATGTTGGATGTATAAGATTTTTCATTCCATCTTCACACTTGCAGGGCAGAGATGTGACAAGGCCACATGATTGGCCAAAAGTTCACTGACATCTGTGTAAACGTGATGTCCCACACCCCAAAAAACTTTTGAAGTGCACCCCACTTCATCCCCCCCACCTGCCCCCCAATTCCTGCATGTCACGTGCTACATACTGGTATCCCTAAAAACTGTACTCGTCAGTACCACATTCAGTAGTTAAGTAGTCAAAATGTAGGCCAATCTGTTTTTCATCAGGATGTAGAGCATTAAATCAAATGTCAAACATTAACGTCATGTCTGCGAAATCCATATGTCCAGTCCAGAGAGGTGACCTCGATGGCATGCACAAGTTCATGGAAAAGGTTAATCATTTGAACGGAAGCGCACTAACAAGCTATAGCGCTGAGTGGAAAATGTGAATAAAATTCCACTTAACTATTTTTGCTATCCCACGGTCCTCTTGTCATCAACCCCCCCGCCTCAACAAACAAACAAACAATTAAAGAATGTGCCCTTAGAAATCACAGGGGAGACTTCAGTCATTCATATGTCCCCTGTGCCTGTATAAGCATCGCAGACCCCATTACCTCACAGTTTCGGGAGCAGGTCAACAGAGGTCGAAAACCATGTCACAATAATTATGTCCATATTAGGAAGGAATTAACTCAGAGACCCACTTCATTTGATTTTTTTACATTGTATTAAACTTTCATAAAGGGGATGGGGCTGTCCTGGGATGGAGCACAGGCCAAAGCACGAGACAGGGTTCAGTGGCAGTGTATGATTGCAGCCTTATGTCCCAGCCGGGACGAAGAGGATGAGTAAGTAAGTAAACTTTCATCTTCAAGACATACTGTATAACTTGGACACCTCTGTGTTGAGAGACTCTTTGCCTTTTACACATTTGGACAGTCCACCTCTTCTCTGGGTTCTTAGAGTCCCCTGTATTTTGCCGTGAGTTGCACGCTGGTTCAGTCCTAGATAAATAGACAGACTTACTGACAATATAGTTCAAGGGATAATATGCTGTGTATAGTGAAGATGTGTGCATCATGCAAACGTAATGAAAATCACCATAAGTGTTGTGACTTCTATGATGTAAGCAAAAAGTAAGAATATACTACTACACAAGTAGTGACATTTCCCATTAGATTAGCTGAAAACACTTATGCCATATCAGATACACACTAAATATTCTGCTTATTTGCTTTCTGTTCATTTGACATGTTGTTAATTGCTAATATGTCATGCATGTTGCATTTGTATGTATACACACACAAACACAAACACACATAAAATGTATCCAGGCAAAGTTTGTTGACCATGTCTACATGTACACGTACATGGCTTTTCACAACGTAAGTAAACGTGACCTATCACTATGCGATGACACGCACCATAAACCAAATCTAGAGGGAAGGCCTATACAACGTGATAAATCATCTCAGTGTCTATCTCTCTGCTGCGTATAGATGCAGACCACACAGTGTGACTGGACCGAAGTCAAGTAAATAAGCTTGCTGTCTGCTGGCTCGAATTGCCAGAAATGCTAGAATTGGGTCCTATTTACACTGTATGGGTGAGGGAGGCCCTTTCAGAGGACTTTGTCCTAGGCCTGGGTAAAAAGCTGTCAGTGGCCCTGGCTGGCTGGCTGGCTGGGCCGTAGCTCAGGGCCAAAATGACCCAGTGTAAACACATCCCGAACGGGTGTCAGGCGATAAGCCGGCGGTACATTGAGAGCTGCTCCGTGACCCCCCTTCTGCTCTGTGACACTCAGGGCTGCAGCCGTTCGTGGGAAATACACGCTCTCCTGCTGCACGGACGTGAGAACCGGCGTCGCTTACCGTACCAGCTTGGAACCGACCCAGCATGCAATGCAACTGGAGGGAATGAGAATGGGAGGTGAGGGGGTTAGCTGGAGGAGGCAGAGGAGGAGGAGGAGGAGGAGGAAGAGGAGGAGGATGAGATGGCGTTGGCGTGGGGGATAGGAGTCTACACTCTATCAAAAAGTGTTCTGTAAAACCTAATCCTGCAGGGAGGAAGGGGATGAGGGGATGGGTAGGAGTGGGGTATGCAGTAGGAGTATAAACACAATCAAACAAATCTTTTACAAAGTATTATGTAAACCCTAACTTTTTCGAGATGCCATAGAGTAGAGCGAGTCTAAGCTCAAACAAATCAAACAAATCTAGTGGGAAAGAATATTGTAAATCAGTTTCTCAGAGATGCCACAACTCTATATGGCCAAAACCCAAATTATTATTTTTGTTGAATGGTTCAAGAACCTCCATGGGATGAAGATTTTATTAAAACGGTTTTGTTTCACTTTATCAATCAATTATGCAAATTGAAGTAGCCTTGTGGAAATCAGATCCATTTAACATGCCCTTCAAACAATGGATTAAACAATGTGTCCTTTCATGGCCTTTCTTTAATTGACTTGTGACATTTGAAAATTACACATAAACTTAACAACATTCAATGAATCATGAATGTCTCTCAGTGTGTAATACCAGTAACGCTATCAGTTTTGGGAGAGTAATGAGCCATTTTCATTTACAAACCACTTTTGGCACTACTGTTAATTACATGTTCTGCCTGCGCTAAGCTTCCTGTAAACAAACAAAGCAAAGACTATAGGGTCACTGAGAGAGCAGCCAGTCACTCTCCCGCAATCACTATTTGTTTGTGTAGGGATCACCATTAGTGAAGACGCATCAATTTTATTGTTTGATAATTACATCTTGAACGATTCTGAAAGAGTAGTTGTAATTCAAACAGAGAGTCTCACATAATGGTAAAAACAAAGAAAAAGAGAAAAAGAAAAAGTCAGATAGAGATGACCTTGCTTACTGAGGGGGGGAAAAATAAGCGGGCTTCTGCACTATCTATATGGGAGTCAGATGCTAATCAATGTATAGATAAGAGACCACATAGCCTGACCTTGTTTTCCCCGTGTTTTGAAACTCTATCGCCTCTTCTCCACTGCCGGTTTTCTGGTAGGCCTACAGCTCCACACAGGGCGACTCGACCGCCACTTTTTGCTTTTCAAATAGGCACGACACAGCTCAATTGTAGCGGCTGAGTCGTGCTGTGTTGAGCTGTAGGCCTAGGCCTACCAAAAAAAAGTGGATAAGAGGCATATGAGTGTTCGATTACATTGTTGCCCTTCAGTCATTCGTTCATACCCTGAATATCCATACGGTATGATCATTTTTTTCTTCAAATACTCTTATTGCTTAAGGCTGTCCAGTATGTTGTTATCAGAAACACCACAACACAACTCATTGACTTTGGCAACTCAGAATGAAATTGTGTTCCCTCTGTTGTTTTTGCTATAGTGCAAACAAGCCAATCGATGAA
>NC_085865.1:26331566-26373859 GCF_034702125.1 Engraulis encrasicolus | reverse complement strand
CTGACTACATTTTAAATCTGCCCTAAGGAGTGAAACTGATATGTCCTCAGTATTGAGTGTGCATTATTTAAAGAGGTGGGCCAAACTATGAATGATGCATCTCTCCTCATGTTTCATTCTGCCTCATCTATACTGTGCCATAACACAGACATAATAATTATTATAAACACGTTGCTATCGTCTCAGTTGAGGCCATAGTCTAGGTATTGTGAGATGTCATCTTTTGGCTCATCATTCGGAGATAGATATCATCTCAATAATTCATTATGTCAACCGATTTTTTTCTGTAAATACACATTCTCAGTATCTCTGTGATAACAGAGTCTAGTAAAAGTTGAACATCATTCCTGTGCATCGTTCATAAGCTTGCTAGAGTTCACAGCCATTTAGTCTGATGATTTGTTTTATATAATACATACACATGTGTGCTGCCATGACAATTTTATATGAGGTTAAGTTACAATGAGTTACAATCAATTAAATGTATATGTGCTGGTACAGTTTGCTCATGGGGACCTAGATTTGAATTTGGCCTGGGTCATTTACCTATCTCTCTCTCTCACTGGTTTCCAGTCTTCTTCACTGTCCTGTCCGAAAAAAGGCTAAAAAAAATAACCTGATGCTGGATGCTGTGTATACGCTGCATTGACCTAGGCACATGGAGCTGCATAGATGCAGCATTCAGGCTGATCATCATGAGATTTGACGTTTTATATTAAAAACGTAGGTATATTAAAGCTGAATGAGCACAATAGGATGCACAATAGCACAATAGGATGCAATTAAAGTCCTCCCAGGTTTACAGCACCACCAGATCAGACAAACCCACTGCACTTTAATCACACAGACTTGTTGTGTCTGCACTATTCCAGTTTTAAAATGTTTCCCAAACATCCAGGCCCTCTGTGTGGATAAAAATAGATGAATTCGAGACGATTCGTGTAATGAATTGTTGAGAGGGGACCATTCGAACAAAACGTTGGACCATTAGTAGAAGGCATGGGGCGTTTCGTGCAGTACCTGAGGATTTTTCGTCGAAGACCTAAGGACGTTACGTTCAACCCATGCAGACCTTTCGTTTAACTGGGCAGATGTTTAGTTTAGTCTGCCTATTTTATTAGCCTATTATTTTTATATTTTATCAAACTTGTGTGCCTACCACCACAATGCAATGAAAACAAAAATCGAACCGTGTAGAAAGTGCGTGCGTGCGTCTCTATTTTTTTAAAATTAATTTTTCATTTTATTCAGTTTTTTATCATTAGGCCATTTCATAGCCTATTTTATAAATATACTATATCGTAGCGGACTGCCTCTGCCTCCTCCGGAGTGAGATAGCAGCGTTACCCCCTGTGCACTACATCTGTCTATATATATATCTGAGTTATTTCTAATGTGTTGGTTACTGATTTGTATTCATTTTTGGAAAGGTAAAGGCAGTCTTATTGTTGCCTAGCTGGCACCCATGTCATAACTTAAAACAGTCGGTTGCACCGCCGCTACAATACCGACGAAATGTTTTAAAATGTAGGCTTACAACAGTAGGCTAATTTAAAGGTAAGGGATAATGTATTGTCCCACATGACTATAAGAAAATATTGCCTATACGGGACGAATAAGACCCCCGATGCCGAAGGCAGAGAGCTGTTATTCCGCTCCGAAGGAAATATATTTCCGTAGTCATGTGGACAATACATTATCCCGCTTATCCCGCCTTTACCAACATTAGAAAGCATAGAATACAGTTAACCAGTAGTTTAACAGGTTTATTGCCATTTTATAGCGTGCGCAAAGAAAGATAGAAAAGAAAGATATAAAAAGATATAAAAAGAAAGAAAGGAGTCGCACACTGGAGCTGAATGCAGAATCAAAAGCTGCCATTTACAATTGTCCTAAGACGCATTAAAAAAGCTGATTCTAAGAAAACCCGCATTAAAAAAGCTGATTTACATTTCTAATATAGGCAGACTGAAGGGACCTTTAGTTGAAACCTAAGGATCTTTAGTTCAATTTTAAGGACCTTTCGTAGGCTTTTGCGGTAGACGGACCGTCCTCGACTAAAGATCCCCTGCCTTATACTAATGGTCCAACGTTTTGTTCGAATGGTCCCCTCTCAAGAATCCATTCGACGAAAAGACCTGTACCCTTTGGTAACGACTCCTGTTGAGAAAAAAATGTTAACTCCATTTCAGTTACAACCAGCATAACATATATCCTCATTACACCTAATGGACCTATTTAATATGGCTTCTGGTCCTCCCAATTAGTGGGGTCCAGATCTAGATGGTGCGGTGTAAGAAAGGAAGATGCGGGTCGCGAAAAATCACATTATCAGCCATGTGCCTTTGTTAACAACATTACGGTGTACCTCCAGGCTGCATATGTAGGCCCTACTCTCTCTCTCTTAGCGACAATGACTTCCCGACTTTGTGCGTCACAGGCAATGTTTTTTTTCTGTCCACACTGGGTTCTTTGTAGGTGTCCACATAAAATCTGTTTTGTACTTTGGATGCTTGATTTGTGCCCCTCCATGTCAATCTGACATGACTAAAATAGAAACAGACCAAGAGGTAAAAAGGTTTTGATCAAGTTGAATGGCAGCGGGTTGTGGTGCACAGTGTTGCCTTCAGTTCAGACAGGGAATGTAAGTTTGAGCTGATTCTTGCCTACACTTGATCCTCTCTCTGGCAGTTAGTAGACAGTGTAACATCTGAAAAGGTGTATGGGGACAACAGAAAAGAAAGGACGATAATGAGATTCAAGCTGTTTCGTCTTCCTCAGAAACGCTTAAAGTGCTTTTCTGATTGACTGCTCAGTCAGTGCCAGATGGAAATCTTAAAATGGGGCCTTGATTCACAGATGGGAAGATACAGCCAAATCTCCTGAAGCATGACAAACTCCAGATCCTCTGCAATACATGTGCCAGTCAAGTGTCAAGTGGTCGGAATGCATTTCTGTTTATGTGTAAACTGTGGGAAAAAGTGAGCGTGAGGGGAGAAAGACAGAAAAGCATCAAGAGACCAGCAGTGGTTGTGTTTACGTCTTTAAGACAAGATTACATTTTATTACACATGGAAACTAAAGTGCTTTGAGGAGGAAGCAGTAGCAATGTTTATTCAAGCATGAAAATGCTTACATTCACACTGAAGGCCTCTTGTTCTTTCTCCTCTCTCTCTCTGTCTTACCCTCTGTCTCTGTCTCTGTTTCTCTCTCTCTCGCTCTCTCTCTCTCTCACTCAAACACACGCGCTCGCACTTACAAACACACACACACACACACACACACACACACACACACACACACACACACACACACACACACACACACACACACACACACACACACACACACACACACACACAATCTCCTTAGGGATACTGTGCGTACAAACAGAAGACAAGACACTAATAAAGAAACATAGAAGCATTAGTTGAAATGCCCACACACAGGAAGGAAACACACACGCACGTGTGGGCACACGCACGCACGCACGCACACGCACACGCACACACACACACACACACACACACACACACACACACACACACACACACACACACACACATCCCTTGATGCCCTTAGGGATTTATACAAACACAGAGCACACTAATAAATAAAAATACAAGAATTAGTACAAATGCCCACAGGCAGAAACTGTCACTCTCTCTCTCATACACGCACACGCACACGCACACACAGACACAGACACAGACACAGACACAGACACAGACACACACACACACACACACACACACACACACACACACACACACACACACACACACACACACACACACACACACACACACGAATAACCATGCAAGCACCTACCCTAATGTCCTTGGCGATGTAAACAAACACAGACTACACTAACAGGAAACATAGTAGCATTAGTCGAGTTGCCACACACATGGAAATTCTCTCTATCGCTTGCCTCCCTTGAATTCTTTCTGTCCATCACACGCAAAAACAGAGACCTGTCACTGGTACACATCCCTCATCATCCTCTCTAAACACACAGCCTCTCTCTCGAAAAACTCTCAAAGTCTCTCTCTCTCTCTTTCTGTTTTGCTCTCTTTTTCCCAGCAGAGGGACCACAGCTGTTCTGGTTCTCACGCCCTGGCCAGGTACCAGCAGTGTGTGAATAAGTGAGCGGAGAGAGAAAAGTGTAGGGCAGGGGAGCCAACTCTCTTCAGCCCTAGAGGACCAGAGTCAGGTGCGCACCACACTACCACTACCACCTGCTGCTGTCCCAGAGGGCTCCTGGCATCTGCAGAGGCCTGGCTCCAGACTGGGTGGGGAGGGTAGGTGAAGAGCAACCTTATACCTTTACTCACAGATATTGAAGTATTTTTTATTGCAGAAAAAAGTCTGTCCTCTGCACTCCTATGCCTCATAATCCAGCGCGTCAATGATAAGGACTTAGTTCAAGTACTGTAATGGAGGAAGATCACTGGAGCAACTCAGATGTCAGAGAGTCAAATAGTCTTGCAACCTAATAAAGTGGAGTTGCTCCAATGAACTGCAGCTGTTCTTGCTCTCCCTCTTTGGCCAGGCACAGACAGCAGCAGTGTGCGAATAAGTGAGGGGAGAGAGGATGGCCAGGGGAGCCAACTCTCAGCAGCTCGATAGGATCCGAGTCAAGAGGGCACCACACTACCAACTATCCCAAGAGAGCTCCTGGCATCTGGGCAGGCCTGGCCCCAGACTGGGTGAGGAGGGCAGGTCAAGAACAACCTAATACCTTTACTCGCAGATATTGAAGTATTTTTGTAAGTATTGTCTGTCCCCTGCGCTCCTGTGACTCATAATCTGGTGCGTCAATGGTAAAAATCTAGTTCAAGAAAGGAGGATGATCACTGGAGCAACTCTGACGTCAGAGAGTCAAATAGTCTTGCAACCTAATAAAGTGGAGTTGCTCCAGGCAGCAGCAGTGTGTGAATAAGTGGGAGAAGAGAGGATGGGCAGGGGAGCCAACTGTGAGTAGCTTGACAGGATCAGAGTCAAGGGCGCACCACACACTCCCACACTAACTGCTGTCCCAAGAGGGCTCCTGGCATCTGGGCAGTCCTGGCCACAGACCGGGTGAGAAGGGCAGGTCAAGAGCAACATGGTACATTTACTGATGATTGAAAATACTTTTCAGAGTTGGAAATACAGGGGGGACTCCTCAAGATCTGCAACTGCCTCATATGTTCCTCCCTCAACCCTGTCACAATAATGTCAGGGGATAGAAATATCAAAGTCAAAATCCATCGGGATAGAAATACATAGATTCCTAGAGTTCTCTTCACATGGTTTGACCTAGAGTAAAGTAATAATGACAGGGGACAGGTTTCTCAACGAGGGCGGTACAGCCACCCCCCAAGGGGTGTTGGGGAGCCCCAGGGGGCCGTTCAGAAGGATACAGTTGGGGGGAGGCGGTGCTTAGTTTTCATTGGGGGCATTAATCCATTTACATTTTTTAATGGTAAGAGGGCGTTGGCAGGCTTATGCTGAGGTTAAGGAAGCTTATGATGAAGTCCGGGGCGGGCGTTAGTTCAAAAAAGGTTGAGAACCACTGACCTAGAGGAAAGTAATAATGACAGGGGAATTTCGTCCTGGCATGTCATTTAAGATAGTGGTGCATCTGTAAACTTCACCGACTGTTTCACCTGGAGAAATTACCCATTGGTAATATTAATCCTCGAAAATGTTCATGTAGTGTGGTTATCACAGGATGCCAATATTAGAAATAGTAGATTATGACTGGGTTAAAATATCTTAGTAAAAGAATAGAAATAAATCTTCACGTGCCGCTGTGACTCTTCCATCACATACAGTACATGCCATCTCTATTTTATTTTATTTTCTTAATGCATGTCAAATCACCGATACAGGTGAGTGTGTAACGAGTTGATGGTGATCATTTGAATAACATTTTTGGTCTAACTTTCAGTGTCTTTGTCATCCTACTGTACATTACATAATCTGAAAGTGATCACAATAGCCTTGGTCTCATTAGCCGCGCTTCAGCGGCCCGGGGCCGCCCGGGGCTCAGGAGAGTGGCCGGCTCGGAGCTGCCGGCCCCGGGCCATTTTTTGCCTGATCGGACTCATAGCCGACCCCAGGCACATTCAGGTACACGCCTTGTTTGTGAAACGTCAGTCGGGCACAGCCCACTTTCGCACCAAATCACAGAAGGACAACAACAGAACAACGCAAAAGCAAAGAAAATGGCTTGCCTTTCAAGAACAGTTTTATTACATGGCAAAGTTGTCGATTCAGAAGCTGTATGGGACGCAGCGCATGTTAAGAAGACAAAGACGCATGAAAATACGAGCAGCTCGACAACTGAGAGTGAACAGAAGGAGACGTGCGAACATGCCCAGTTAATCCCCCCAATAGCGCACAGAAGCATGAGCCCCGGACATAGCGAGACATGAATGTGCAGGTAATTGAATAAGTTACCATGTGAAAGGAGACCAAATCCCGGAGACATAGCACCTTCATCAGTTGCTATAGAAAATTATGAGCCCCGGACATAGCGACACACCCCCTCGTTGCGGCGTGCCACCTGTCTATTCATGGTGAATGTGCAGGTAATTGAATAAGTTACCATGTGAAAAGAGACCAAATCCCGGAGACATAGCATCTTCATCAGCTGCTATAGAAAATGATGAGCCAGGGGAATAGCGACTATTTATTAAAGTAGCCACGGAAGTAGCGTAGCCTACAAGTCGTTCAATCTGCATAACATCGGTGTGTGTCCTGCAGGGAATTCTAAGTGTGCGCACTATGGCACATGTCTGCAAAACGTATGCCTATGGTTTAGTATGTCTGCAAAACATGAGACACTAGGGCAGCAGAGTGAGGATGATTTTAAATAGGCCTAAGTCAATAACAGCTGTGCTTTACTGTGTAATAATGTGGCTGCATGGGGGACTTATCGCTAAATTCTGGGCAAATTATTAGTTTGGGGTGTTTGGCTTTCTTATGGCATAATTTCACAAGATGCAACTTTGGCACTTCTGTTTGTGTTTTTAAAGTTATTTAGCCAACATAACTTTTTTGTTGTTATCAGGGCATCATGGGCACCACTAAACTTGGGATGTCATAGCTAAGTCATGTCGGCTTTTTTCTGCTTTTAGCCGCCAACTCTTGTGCCATTATCGTGATTTGGCATGCTTTCCACTGGACACCAATAAAAAGTGTCTCACAAATACTCACACATGACATTTATGTCGGCTTATTTAGCTTTTGCGCTATTATCGCCGAAGGTCTGGTAGGCTATATCGCACGTGGGCTATATCGCCCGAGGTTGACCCCGCCTCCGAGCCTCGGCGGTGCTTGCTGGCCCATCGAATTCGACGGGCCAGGGAAAGCGGCCCTTAGCCCCGAAACCTGGCCCGGCGGCCATCTTTAGCACCTAGCCCCCTTTTGATGAGATCACCGTCAGCCCCCTTTTGTCCGGGCCAGCCCGGGGCTGGCCCTGCAGTGAGACTAAGGCTAATGAAATACCACACTCTTGCGTGTAAACACAGTTGTCGTTGTCTTCCCTCATAGGCCTACTGCATGGCCCTTTGACGTCCCGATATCAGCAATAAACATCTCAGTTAAATTACTTTAGTTAAGAATAGGAAACGATGAATCATGAGGCAAATAGGTGATCAAATGTTAGGCTATTGTACGAGTGAGTGCTTCACCTGCAAGTGCGTCCATTTAAATTTGAATGGCTCCCCAATTTGCCAGCGCAATAACAACAACTAGATGTCATGCCCGGTGTAATATTGCAACAGCGGTGAAGTGTATTGCACTTCAGTGCGTAATGCACATCTCAGTGATAAAAAAGACTCATTCAGTTAGGAAGCAATTGCCAGTAAATTGCACTGAATTGGTGTAGGCCTCTCCATCATATTGAATGGCTATCATATTATCCCTTCATGAGACACTGACGGGGTAGTCATGTCACCTGTGAACTTCATCTTGCCTTGGCTGTTTTTGAGAGAGAGGGCGGGGGAGGGGGATGGGGGCTGGGGGGGGAGCAAGAGATGGAAGAGAGAGAATGGACCACCTCAATTTTTTAACATCTTTATTTCACAGTTACAGTTACTGCTGTAGCTTCTTTGTCTTCTCTCTCTCTCTCTCTCTCTCTCTCTCTCTCTCTCTCTCTCTCTCTCTCTCTCTCTCTCTCTCTCTCTCTCTCTCTCTCTCTCTCTCCTAAGTGTTGTGGGAAGGATGTGCCACTCTTATCTGTGCCTCGGCGCTGCTTAGATTCAGTGTTGTGTGTACACAGACACAGTGAGCAGTTTGGCTCAACCGATTGGTGTACATCCTGTCGCGGCAGAGGGACCCTCCTGGAAGACAATGGCCCATCCCCAGTGGACCCTACAGGGGGAACGTGAGGGGCTTTTCTTGGGGGAGTGGAAGGGAGAGTTTGGGGTGGTGGTGGTGGGTGGGTGGATGAGGATGGCTGTGGGTTTGCTGTGTCCCCAAGCAGTGTTGCCAGATGTGTCTGATCAAATCCAACCCAAAAGGTTCTCAAAACTCGCCAAAATGCGCTAAATCCTGCCCTATTTCAACAAATTACATTGATCTCTATGGGCATAAAACAACAGAAAAAAACGCCTATCGGCCAATTTTGCCCGTTTTGTACTCGCAAACGGGCATCCCAAGTAGCCCAATTGGGCGGGTAACCACCCAATCTGGCAACACTGTCCCCAAGGACTGCTCCCTTGGATATGAGTTAATCCTTGATAATCCCATAACTATCCCCTGAGGAAATGCAGCAGTGTATCATTTTTCATTGTTTACAATATGAAAACGTTCAGGCCGTATGCAGTGATCGTTTATGGTAATTTATGGTAAATCAAGGTCTGATGATTTTTTCATTCAATATTTTTTTTCCAGCATAAATGACAACCTATTGGACTGTAGCTGTAGGGATCATTTATGATAATTTATGGTCACTTATGATCTGGTGATTTTTTTCTCCATTGAGTATTGGCTGTTTGTTGTTATTGTAGCACAGCAAAAAAAAAACTCATTACTCACCCCATAATGCTGTACGTCGAAAAATCAGTGTGTACATGACTGACCAATGACCGCCGCTCCAAGGGGTTTTAGAGCATGTTTTGAATTCTCCATGTCTCTCTGAGTGAGTGTTTTCTCATTGGAAGTGGAATATGGCCGGAGGGCTGATGGCTCATTTATTCTCAAGGTTAAAAATAAATGCCAAGCTGTACATCTGCATGTGGTCTGTAATGTGTTTAAGCGTAATGACGTATGTGTGTGTGTGTGTGAGAGAGACTGTGTGTGTGTGTGTGTGTGTGTGTGTGTGTGTGAGAGAGAGAGAGAGAGAGAGAGAGAGAGAGAGAGAGAGAGATAGAGAGAGAGAGAGAGAGAGAGAGAGAGAGAGAGAGAGAGAGAGTGTGTGTGTGTGTGTGTGTGTGTGTGTGTGTGTGTGTGTGTGTGTGTGTGTGTGTGTGTGTGTGTGTGTGTGTGTGTGTGTGTGTGTGTAGAAGACGTGTAGACATGTAGACTGTACATTCATGTGTGTACGTGCATCTGGACATAAATACTGTATGGGTGAAAGATAAAGAGTGCACATTTGTTGGATGGCTAGCACAGATGGTTAGAATAGCACACTTTGCTTGGTAACTCACCCTGGGACAAGTATGTGACTTGTCATGCCATCTGCACATGTTTACCAACCTACAAGTGCTTTACCCTCCCGAGTGTGAAGTAGGGGTGTAGTCACGCCATGTTTACAGAACGTACCATTCCGCTTGCTTGCTGGTGTGTGTGTGTGTGTGTGCGCGCGCGTGTGTGTGTGTGTGTGTTTCTGCAAGAGGTAGAGAGAGTGAGGGATGTTGTATGCTTTTTAGTGTTTGTGTGTTCAGAGAGAGAGCGAGCGAGCGAGAGAGAAAGAGAAAGACAAAGAGAAAGAGAGAGAGAGAGCATTAATGAAAGTCAGTAGATGTGCACTTATGTACGCATCTGTGCTTATCTGTGTGCTTTTGCATGCCTGTTGGTTTGCGTGCATAAGGGCCTGTTCCTCAAAGATGCTGCCCTGGTCGAGAATCCTTCTCCTTCCCCTCTCCTCGCACTGCTGTGTGGTGAGAGTTTGTGCTCCACTCCGCTTCTTGTCCAGCTCCTCTCCATTCCACTCCACTCCCTCGAGTGTTTATGCACACGTTTCCTTGTGGGAAACAGCTGGAGCTCGGGGAGGAAATTGCGCTGAACTCTCTGTTCTTCACCCCAGTCTCCTCCGTCTGCTCTGGGAGCCTGCAGATTGTCAGTAAAGAGAAGAGAAGTAAAGAGAAGTAAAGATGAGAAGAGAAGAGATGTCCCCAAGGATGCGGCCTTGCCCGGACACCACATGCATACATTATACATGCTTACACTTCCACCTATTTCGGTCATGTATACTGTACAGTAGGCATGTATGTATATATGCATGTATGTATGTATGTATGTATGTATGTATGTATGTATGTATGTATGTATGTATGTATGTATGTATGTATGTATATGTATGTGTGTATGTATGTATGTGTGTGTGTGTGTGTGTGTGTGTGTGTGTGTGTGTGTGTGTGTGTGTGTGTGCGTGCGTGTATGTATTCATGTACACACATGGGTGCAGCTGGGGGTTGCGGGGGGGTGTTACAGATTCTAAGGGCCCAACCACTGACAGGGGCCCTTAAGGGGGCCCAAAATGCCAAATTTTCATGGGGCCCAAAATTTCTGGCGGCATCCCTGTGTACACACATAATCGTTGGCCTAACTGCAGACAGAAAAACACCAAAGACCGATACGTTACTCCTTCCATATGCAACCCGACAATTTGACTCGCCGCCTACATGTCTGCAAAGCCAAACACTTCACGTCTCCATCCTCATCTCAATCCAGATCTCGACAACAACGACAGGGAAAGGTGAGACAAGAGGCACTCCTGATGGAGAGGAATGCTAAGATAAGGCAACTCGAGGTAACTGTTGTATAGGAAAAATATACACGCATCATCACTTTATCAGAAACATCTCAACTGACTAGACATTAACAGTTGCGCAATAGAGTGCCCTCAAAGACATTAACAATCAAACGCAGATCTAACCGATCTGAACAGACCCCTCTCTGGGTCTCAACTCTACGTAACCTTGTGGAAATTGCATTGTGCTCAACATTCAGGAAGGTGTCTTGCCAGGTCTAAAATGCTCTTAGACGAGTTAATGAAGACAGAAAGAAGCAGGCATCACCACAGACAGTTCTCTGCTTATACTGCTTCGGGGGTGCTTTCTGCATGGCTAAACAATTACATAAGGGTGGTCCACTCTGACACAGCCAAGTCTCTAAGCGACGTTTAATTCAGAAAATTAAAAATGATGAAACACTTGCGTTATGTGGCTTTAAGACAGTGGCTGTGTGTGTGTGTGTGTGTGTGTGTGTGTGTGTGTGTGTGTGTGTGTGTGTGTGTGTGTGTGTGTGTGTGTGTGTGTGTGTGTGTGTGTGTGTGTGTGTGAGAGAGTGTGTGTCTGTGTGTGCATGAGAGAGAGAGAGAGATAGAGAGAGAAAGACAGAGGGAGAGAACTGAAAGAGAGAGAACAAAATGTGAGGCAATGAAAACGGAAAACTTGGTGTTTTGAGTGTAGCAGAGTGGACATCATTGCTTTTTAATCAGGGTAGGAAACACCAATTTTGATTTAAATACCGACTACGCCACCAAAGGGAGACCCCTTCTGTAAACTAATGTTGACTCCGCAATAAAAGGTACACAGGTTCGTTCAGGACGACAGAGAAAGGTGGTACAGGAAAAGTTAATTAGGCTATATGATTTTCAACATCTTTCCAAGAAGCTTTTTTACATGTATATGGATATTTTAAAAACACATTGCTTTTGGCCTCTTCTTTTCTTTTTGGAATGCACATTTCAGTGTGTTTTTTATTTTTATCCACGTCATGTTAATACATAAACGGATGAAAAAAATCCATAAATATCAAGGTATAACCATCACCTAATGCAAGAAACTTCTGTGTCTCCTCCTGTACGTTTGTCTGTCTGTCTGTGCCACACACAACACCTGCACTACTCCACCGAATGATCTACAATTTTGAGGATGACTTTCCAGTGGTACAATGGGGTACAGTGCAAAGTTTCACACCATTAGGACATAAAATACAAAGTACATTACATTATTACATTACATTACATTGCATTTGGCAGACGCTTTATAACCAAAGCGACTTTCAAAAAGAGGACATAATCAAGCCAACATCACAAGCAAATACCAAGTGCACAGGAGATATACAGAACAACAAGTGCAGGGGTTAGTTTTTGTGTTTTTTTTCATAAAGAGTAAATAACGAGTACACACACACAAACACACACACGCAAACTAAACTAAGGGACTGTACGTTATTTACCGGGGGGGGAGGGCTGGTGCGCTGGAAGTCCGGTCAAAAAAAAAAATCATGGCCCCCCCCCTCCACCTCAATTTTTTCCCCATGGCCCTCCCCCCACTTCAATTTTGTTTTCCCATGGCCCTCCCCCTACAGGTAAAAAATAATAATATGTAAAATTGGTAGATGAACAACCATCATGAGAACAGTCAGAGTAGCCTACATCAAGGGCGGTTGTCTGCACTATTATGTGCTATCGATATCAGTGGATACCTATGAGAAGCCGCTAGAATCTACCTCTGCGGCTGCATGGGATGCCTTTTAACTCCACTGTCACCAAGACAAATTGCCTTCACTATTGTTTTTACGTGTTAAGTAATAATAATGATAATAATAAAAACTTCCATTTCAATACCAATGTCCGAGTTGTTACTACTGTAAACTACAAAGTGGAGAGAGTTTCCCCACCGCAGCTTCAATATTTCCCTGCTCGACAAGCAGCGCCTTTCACAAAGTACGTTTTACATGTTCAGCACAGTAGCGAAGCCAGGGACGCAGGAGCTGGTTTTGACCAGGGGGTGTTGTGAAAAAAAAAATCTGTTTTTTAGATGCAATTTCCTGCGTTCTAATCAATTTTAGGGTGAGGAATGGCGAATCACATCTGAATAACTTCCTCATGTTTTATGTAGCCTAAACAAGGATGGGTAGATTTACCTTTTTGTTAAACATCTCACTTTGACATTATTAATTTAAGTTCTTCTTGCGGAAGGGAAACGCGCACCTGATGTGGAGGTGAGGGCGTGTTCAAGAGCAAATCGCGCTGCCTTGACAGTTTGTCTCAGCATGGGCAGTGTGCAATGTGTGAAATTAGAAGAAATGCTTTGACTAGGCTATGCGATGCACTCGTGAGAGGTGACCGGGCTTTCAAATAATTTAGATTTTCTTGCAATTGCGACTGTGGATCTCAAGGTGCATCTCGATCAGGACCCCTGTCCTGTCTCCCAGACCGCGCATAAAAGCACGCACGCACACACACACAGGCATAGCTCTACCTTCCCGAATGTGATTACACTTTGACGGCCAAAGAGTCCGGGATGTGATCGGAGCAAGAAGTAGGCTAAGCGCCAAAGCAGCTCGAGCCATTGCTGGCTATTGATACAGGGAGAGTGAGAAATCCACCTTTAGTTTCCATTTAACGTAGGCCATATTTAGCCTAAGACACATTAATCGGTGGTGCTATGGTGGTCAAATCAGCAAAATGGAACAAATTGCCAAAACAGAACCAGTACAACATTCCAAAACATCCAACAATAGCACAGCCTTACACACCGCGGCAATTCAACTTTGACAACTGATGATAGACAAGCCAGGCACACCAGCTGTGCTCTCCTTCAGATTCACCCCATAGCCAACTCCGAGGCTAAGCTAGACTACTTCACCAGCAACAGGCAAGACCTAGCATACCAATACACGCTTCTACGAATCCAATCTCCACAGCAAGAAACAAAAGTCACTTCTGACACGGTGCACAACTTTGGTGACATTCCCTTCTCCCGTCACGCTTTAAATGTAGGCTACACAATTCCTTGCTTAGTTGGTCCGTTTTTGTTCACCAAAGTGACGAGACTTCTCTTCACAACAAGTTAGCTCCTCCAATGGTTTCAAGACCGTATATGATGCATGGCCAACACATCGCCGTTAATACCACTGTTATTACTACCTTGACACCACAAGCAAAACAAAATCTCCCGCGTCACTGCACCGTTCTACCAAAGTACGTCTAGGCCTAGGTAGGCCTACTGTTCATTCCGGTCTGGTTGGGGTCTAAAAGTTTTTTGAACACAGATGTAAAGCACACGGCGGTGCCAATAAATAAAATCATGACTTACCAGAAGCTGTGACCACCAGTTGACTACAACACCTCTCCAAAATTCCTCTGGAAATGCCCATCCAATTCGTTGTCAAAACTTCCCAAACTGTTTAGCCCATATAGTTCACCTCAGCTAGTTATTTGCTCACGGGCATTTTCTATGATGCTCAATGTTCCCGTAGCACTAGCAATAGGCCTACAGTGAAAGAGAGTCAGCGCGGGCAATCTACAGTAGCTGCACCTGATAGTTTTTTGACTACAGATACACGCTTCAGTGCTATAGTATGCACCGGGACCTTGCATCGCAAAGCGATGTGTTTCAGAGCATTTTTTATTATTATTTTAAAAAAAGAAATAAAAATAAAATAAAATAAATTCGTTTTTTTTCCCATGGCCCTCCCCCTAACTCCGATTTTTTTTCCCATGGCCCTCCCCTCCACCTAATTTTTTTTCATCATGGCCCTCCCCCCCCTACGCACCAGCCCTCCCCCCCCCGGTAAATTACGAACAGTCCCTAAACTAAACATCATGTCAGGAGTCTGCCCTGGGGCAAAGCCAGCTCAAGCATTAGTCTAGTAGATACTCTCGAAAGAGGAAGGTCTTTAGTTGTTTCTTGAAGGCTGCAAGAGACGTGCTTAGTCTTGCTGCCTCTGGGAGACCGTTCCACCACTTGGGTACCACAACGGAGAACAGTCTTGACTGGGAGTACCTAGAGCGACTGGATGGCCAGACGGCTTGTGCTGGATGAGCGCAGTTCTCTTCCAGTAACATAAGGCGTCAGTAGGTCCTTCAGATAAGCTGGGGCCGTTCCTGTGATGGTTTTGTAGGCAAGGGTCAATGCCTTGTGCTTGATCCGGGCGGCGATCGGTAACCAGTGCAACTCAATAAATAGAGGAGTGACATGAGTCCTTTTGGGGTGATTGAATATCAACCATGCCGCCGCATTCTGGATCATCTGCAGAGGTTTTAGCGCACAAGCAGGTAGACCTGTCATGAGTGAGTTGCAGTAGTCAATGCGGGACAGGACCGTGGCCTGCACCAGTTGTTGTGTAGAATATTGTGTCAGCACAGGTCTGATATTCCGTACGTTGGACATCTGGAATCGACAGGTCCGGGTGACTGAGTTGATGTAGTTGGAGCATGACAGCTCATCATCAATTATGACGCCAAGGTTTTTGGCGACTCTGTTTGGGGTCACGATGGTGGAGCCTATCTTGAGGTTGATGTTGTGACTGAGCGACTCTTTAGCTGGGATCACCAGGAGCTCTGTCTTGGCCAGATTCAGCTGTAGGTGTTGACAAATCGGTGAGGCAGGCAGAGATGCGTTCCGAAACCGTGGTGTCCTCTGGACGGAACGACAGGTACATCTGGGTGTCATCAGCATAGCAGTGGTAGGAGAACCCATGTGTTTGAATGACACGTCCCAGGGAGGAGGTGTATATTGCAAACAGAAGGGGTCCCAGTACTGATCCTTGGGGTACGCTTGTGGAGAGGGTGTGAGTCGTAGACAGTTGCCATGACACACTGAAGGTGCGTCCAGAGAGGTAGGAGTTGAACCATGAGTGGACAACGCCTGTGATTCCCATGGCTGTCAGTATCCTCAGGAGGATCTTGTGGTTGACTGTGTCAAAGGCTGCAGACAGGTCTAGTAGGATGAGGACCGAGGATAGTCCTTCCGTTCTTGCAGTCCTTAGAGCTTCAGTCACTGAGAGTAACGCAGTTTCAGTTGAATGTCCACTTCGGAAACCAGATTGTTTTGGGTCCAGTAATCCGTTCTGGTTTAGGAAGTGGGTGACCTGCTTTGCAACTGCCCTTTCTAGCGTCTTGGATAGGAAGGGAAGCAGTGAGACAGGTCTGTAGTTTTCAACATGAGCAGGGTTCAGTGTAGGCTTCTTCAGTAGTGGTGTCACCCTTGCTCGTTTGAAGGCGGAGAGGACAGTGCCGGAGGAGAGTGAGGAGTTCATGAAGGATGTGATTGCTTGGACCACTGTTTGGGCAATGTCTTGAAGAAGGTTCGTGGGCACTGGGTCTAGTAGGCAGGTAGTGGGACGGCTTCTTGTGATGAGTTTGGAAACGTCTTCTTCTGAGAGCAGAGCGAATTCATGAAGTGTTGTAGAAGTCGGCGTGTTTTCCAGGGGGGTGTCTTCTGGGCGGGAGGGCGGCTCACGGAATTGCTTGCTAATATTTGCCGTCTTTTCCGTGAAGAAGGTGGCAAAGTTGTCTGGGTTCAGGTCTGTGGGCGCAGGAGGGGGAGGAGGGTTGAGCAGTGACTTGAATGTAGAAAACAACTTACGTGGGTCTGTAGTGTTGCTGATCTTGTCGTTGTAGTAGGTCGTCTTGGCAGCTGTTACAGAGGCGGAGAAGGAGGCTAGTAGAGATCTAAGTTTTTCGAAGTCAGATGGGTTGCGGGTTTTGCGCCAAGTACATAATACAAAATACATAATACAAATAAAGATATTGTTTAAACTAATTTTCATTGCCTTTTGTTGCTTTACCACTCTGGGCATAGCCTTGGAGTTCTCAGCATGTGGAATCAACGGTGCACAATATAGATCCGCTACAGAACTACATAATTAAGTGGCTTGACTTTCCATTGGCGACAGCACTTCGAGGTAGCCTCCTACTACAGATGGGGTCGCCGGCGGGCCTAGTCACTATTTACTACATCATAACAACATTGCTATAACAGCACCAAGAGCCTTAAGTAACAGATTAAGACATAGCCATTACAATTTTGGTGATAGTAAGGTTATAACATAGGCTCTGCGCTAAGGGTTTAAGCCCAACACATTCTGTTTGTTCATGTGTTCATCTTCACAAACTATATATTACACCACTTCACATTCACTGTTTACCCTTCACAGAAGGGTGATTACCGCACCTTCTCTTATCGCTGTAATTCCACTCTTTGCAATTCGCCCGTTACCGTTGCCCTTGTGTTTTTTGATTATTATGATTAATTCCTATCATCCACATTAAACTTGCAATCCCACCATTACAGTACAGGAGATACATTACAATCTACATTATCTAATAATTCAAGAAATGCCTGTCTGTGTCTCCTGTTTTTTCTGTTCATACCATATGAGCAAATAGGCCATGCTCTGCACTGCACTAGTGAAAATTAAAGGAAGAGAGTGGTTACCTACTGTGATCAGTGAGGCACAAATATTCTCAAGCAGGCGGAGGGAGAGGGACATGCAATGACACTTACCATGATATGGGGAGGTAATGCCAAGTGAGATACACATGCACAAACAATGTACTCCTCTGAGAAAAAGACAACTATATAGGCCTACTGAAGATCAGTGTTGCCAAAAAATCAGCCAAAGTTGCTGTTGGCTCACTGAAAAATTGCTAGAAGTTGCTAGATGACGTCATGATGTTACGTATGGTGTCACAGTGTCACACACGAAACGCTGATCTCTAGAAAACGTGCCCATGCCTATGTTCAAAATACAGATGGGCAGAGCTAGCTACTTTTTGGAGATCAGAGCTAATCTGCAGCCCTGCTGAAGATGCACGAGCCAACACAGTAGCAAAGCCAGTAGGCTAGACACGGCCATGCTCCAGAAGGGGACAAGAAGCAGTCATAGCATAAAACTGCACTTTCCCGAGGTTTAAATCTAGGGGCTTGGACTCCCCAGCGACAACCAAAAATGCTGGAAAAATTACCATAAAGAAGTCCTTCGACTTCCTGGAATAGGGACGCACAAACGAACCAGCACACTGTTGCTGTGGATTACGATAAAGGCACAAGCACCCTATATGCTGCATGAACACACATAATTTCATGAGAGCATCAGTCAATGGATCTCATCTGCTGTGCTCCAACCGTATCTCACTCATTTCGTGAAGTATTCACGAAAAAAATAGATTAATTTTCGTGGTGCATTCACGTTATTGCCCGCCTTTCGGAAAGTCTTCACTAAAATAATAGATTAATTTTCACGCTGCCTATTCACTTGAATTGCCCGAGTGTTGCCTACCGCCCCTCTAGTTTGATGCCCTTTCGGTAGCCTACCGTCACATGGTAATCAAACATTTCAAATAAGCAATTTAGGGTTAGGTTTAGGGTCAAGGTTAGGGTTAAGGTTAGGGTTAGGGTTAGGGTTAGGTTTAGGGTTAAGTAGGGTTAAGGTTAGGGTTAGGTTTAGGTTTAGGTTTAGGGGACATAAAGCGTAAGTACCAAAAGGGCGTCGAATTAGCGAGTCCCGAGTGTATCAGCAGTGTTCTGTCAGCACCCCCTCCCCGCCCCTGCAGACGTTTGGATAACCATAGCAGCAGTGGGGCAATTCAAGTGAATAGGCGGCGTGAAAATTAATCTATTATTT
This sequence comes from Engraulis encrasicolus, assembly GCF_034702125.1. Classification (NCBI taxonomy): domain Eukaryota; kingdom Metazoa; phylum Chordata; class Actinopteri; order Clupeiformes; family Engraulidae; genus Engraulis; species Engraulis encrasicolus. The sequence goes on along the minus strand of NC_085865.1, from coordinate 26,355,277 downwards.
TCGTGAAGACTTTACGAAAGGCGGGCAATAACGTGAATGCACCACGAAAATGAATCTATTATTTACGTGAAGACTTTACGAAAGGCGTGAGATAGGGCTCTGTGCCCTGAATCCTCAATTGAACCAAACGCATACACCCCCTGAAGCAATTAGATTAATTTCAGTGCAATTGAATTAACTTTTATCGCAACATTAAGAGTATAAATGGTCTCAGAGTAATTTCCAGCTCTGATGTCCTAAGGGCAAAATGGTAAAAATGTAAATTTCCCAAAAGGACTTTTGGTTTGCCACTGTGGAGGAAACCCTAAAAGTTCTCCAAGGACCATAAATGTTTTCTGAGGAACCAATATGAGACAAACTGGTTCATGAAAGAAGCCGGAGATTGTCTTGAGGATTCCTAGAACATAAGGACAGAAAGAGGGTTCTGCGACTGTGGGGGAACCCCTAAAAGGTTCAGAGAAAGGTTGGGTTCAGAGAACTTTGAGATTCCCCCATGCTGCAAATGAGGGAACTTTCAAATATTTAGTGTGCAGAGAAACAGAGTTCATAAATAAAAGGAAGCAGGTGGGTATTTCATGCATATACCAGCAGAGTTTAGGGTGAAGAGAGGAGACAGAAAAGTGGAGAAATGGAGATTGAGAATTGCCACGGCCAAAGCTGTGTGTGTGCGTGTGCGCGCGCGTGCGTGTGTAATACTCTGTGTTTATATTTCACTCCTTCAAGGTAGACGTGTAACAAGCAACAAAACACAAAACGAAAACAGCTAGTTCAGTAGAATCTCTCTCTTTCTCTCTTTCTCTCTCTCTGTCTCTCTCTCTATTCCTTGTGTAGCTCATCTTTCTTCGTGTTTTGATTAATGGGAGAGAAAGAGAGAGAGAGAGAGCAAACACAGGAAATCATAAGCGAGGAAAGCTATGACTACGGGGTATCCTATTACTATCGTAAAACCATTCTTAATAAGTTCCCATCCATCCTTCTGTTGTCGCCTGATAGGCCTGCATCACCTGAACCTGATTGGGCACTCCATTCGACTCCTACCCTCATGCAACCTTGGTACCATGTGTAAGTGATTGGACTATCAATCAATCCTCCCTGCCTTGCTGTTTATCCCATAAGGTCGAATGTGATTGGTAAATTCATCAATCAGTTACTGGCCTGTCAAGATTTTAGGCCAACACTTATGACTTTCTAGCTCGAAACACCGCAATCCACTCTAGAACAGGACAGGGGTAGTTGAAACGTGTTTCAGCTCTTAACCCATAGAGGTCGAATTGCCCTTGAGAGGGCAATTTGACATGTCTCCAAAAACTAACTCTGTGAGTTTTTGTCATTGAAACACATAAGTTACACCATTAGAAACCTCAGACCTTCCAGATTTCAGATATATATATATTAAATAAATTATATAGCTGGCCCAATTTAAAGAAAGTGAAAAGAAATCTTCGCATATTCTGTACTCTCTGCCTGTAGCAGCCACACCTATAGCTATTCACATGTAAAGTACCGGTGCTTGAGTGGCTATTCAGAGGTGACAACACGCCCCTTTCAGGTAGGGTAAACACAGCAGACGTAGAGTGACAGGGGGGTTGGGGCTATCAGAGCACATGGGGATTGATATTGGGGGTGTGGGCCATTAGAGGTTTGTTCACACCTATCTCATTAGTATTCAAATGAGACAGGCAGTGGCAGTGACATAGTCATTCTTTTTTGCATTTTGTATGAAAACAACAAAACATTTCTAAATGCCCTTTTCACTTTTATGCTGCCAACACATTTGTTTACAAGATTCAAACTTCAAAAGTCTTGGCTAGATATATTTATTGTGTGTTTTCTTGAACTTTTTGAAGACCTCTGAAACCTGTTTTTTTGTACAGTTGTGTTTATACTCAATTTAAATAAAACATGTTTGTATGACATCCAATTTTTTTTCTGATTATTTCTTGTCAGGCTTTTCACAATACAACCATATATTCCACTTTTGCATAGATGCTTACTGTTAGTTGAAAATACTTGAAAATGTCAGGGTGGTGCAAGCAGCCTAAAAGCCTCTGAAAGGCCTTAGACCTCAGAGGGTTAAAGGTACACTCTGCAGGAAATGGTCAAAAAAGGTACTGCAACTATACTGCTCATTGAAACTGGGTTGCCTATTGCCAAATTTGATATTTTCATGAAAGTTTACTAAGTAATGAACTAATTTTCTAGTATGGCCCAAGTACAGTCGTTTTTGCAGCTAAAAATGTCTATTTCTGGAAATTCAAAATGGCGGACCATGGAGAAGATCCCCCTTTTAATGTATGAAAAGTGCAATTTTCCCAGTCATAATGAATACTGAGAATTTGATGGTGGTGGTAAGAATTCATGAAAAAGGTAACATTAGTGAATGGGTAGCATGAATTCTGGAAATCAACAACTACAACTACAACAACTACAATTCGTCCCTTGCCGCAATTGCGCTTCCTGTAATAATATACACAAAACTAACCATTTTACCAGTTTCTCCACAGGGAAGAGATATGAGATCAGATCATTCATCACCTGCAGTTCTGTAAATGTAATTTATCTGCTTAACTGTCCATGTGGTTTCCAATATGTAGGCTGCACCCGTAGACAGTTGAGAGTTCGCCTCAACGAGCACCGCAGTGCGATTAACAGGAGAGATCCGAAGTCGCCGGTTGCGCGGCACTTCAACGAAGTTGGCCACTCCACCACTGACCTCAAGTTCATGGGGGCATTGACAGAATTCTCCCCTCACGCAGGAATAGCTGTCCGAACCAGCCCTTACAAAAACCGAGGCCAGATGGATCTTCTATCTCAAGACTCTCCATCCTAACGGGCTGAATGATAACTTTGATCTGACGTGTTTTCTGTAAATGTATTATAGTGTGTGCGCTCCTCATTTGATGACAGTGTTATCCTCTTTATTAGCCTTCTGTATATATTGTTTTTGGTGTTTTTCATTATTATTATTATTATTATTATTATTATTATTATTAATAATAATTTTCTACGCCCTTATGTCATTTACCAATCTGTTTTTGTTTTATTTGACATATTCTAGGCCTATATCCTACAGGAAACAGTATCTTGATTGACACCTTTACCGTTCTTCAGGTTAGGTTGTATGGACAAGTTACCTTCCGCCTACGTGTACCTACCTAGGCTATATCTGGGCGTGTCTTTTATTTGAAAAGTTTGGCACTGATGATGGTCTGAAGGACTGAAAACGTTTTGCACTTCACTGGGTAGCACCCTCTTTATTTTTCCTTATGCATTAAAATAATTTATGCATCGGCATCAGTGGTGTGCGAGTTCCTCCTTGCTGCTTCATTGGAAATCAACAACTAAAAATTTTGCACAATGTACCTTTAATAACACAATGACAGGATTGCGTAAAAAATACATGAAAATGGCTAGAACTCGATGCCAGTGTTGATTCTGATGCCTCCGCAACCGTCTTGAAAGTCTCCAAAAGTAACTAACTTCACTGTTATGCAACAGAATACATGTCCATCCAGGGAAGCCACCAAGGGGACAAAGGGGTATTTTTTCCTGGACCCAAGCTGAGAGGGGGCCCAGAATTTGGTCCCCGTTACATTTTATGTTTGGAGTGGGGGTCCTTTCAGGTGACCTTGCCTCAGGCCCGGCCAAAGTGGTCAGCAGCCTTGTGTCCATCCATTTAGTGCAGGCATACTGTATGTGTGGTGATGGCAAACTTTCCTCTATCCATGACTGTCATTGATTCAGAGACTATATGAGCAGTTAAGTGGCCTTCCCACGGGATCATGGGGATACCTAAAAGGTTGCTGATGAGTCCTAAAAGCTGAAGAACCTAAATGTTCTGGGAAGAACTCTAACAGAGAGAATAGAGGAAGAGAGACCGGTGCCAACGACCCATTGCTTCCGGGTTCTGTTTTCACAAGGGAGGGGTTGAGAAATCCCCCTTTATGTAGTAGACCCTACAGACTAGGGGTGCAACGGATCAGAAATCTCACGGTTCGGATCGTTCCTCGGATCAGAGCCCACGGATCGGATCATTTTTCGGATCAGCAAAAAAAAAAAAAAAATCATTATTATTTTATTTTTTTAATTGATAACACAAATAAACATAAGCTGTGTCTTTGTTAGGGGTGGGCATAGATAATTTTTTGAATGTAGATTAATCTCATTGCAATTATGAAATTAATCTAGATTAATCTATATCAAAATGTCTAATTGAGAATATGCACACTACCAAAATAATGGCATAAAGTATTGTGACCTACTGACAGATGGCGCATAGACCAGAACTCATGTCCTTAATTGTATCAATCTTTTATTGAAACACAATTGCCTCAGCGGTTCAGCATTTCTGAGAGAGAGAGAGAGAGAGAGAGAGAGAGAGAGAGAGAGAGAGAGAGAGAGAGAGAGAGAATCGGCATTGACTGTTAAAAAGGGCAGCGGCTGCTTTAAGAAGGCGGAGACTCTGCAGGGACATCAGAGCGCACAGAAAGTCTAACCAGATGATTTAACCTGCTCGCTGTCCTGAGAATGTCAGGAGTCACAACACAAAATGAATTCAGTTTGCCAAAGTTTTATATCACACGCGACAATCGCGGTACGTTACATGAGCATATCTCACTGCGTCGCAAATGCGCTGAACTCAACCGATCGCAACACAAACTTAGCGAGAGTAGTTCTAGACATTGACAGTTCGAGTTTGACAGTCAGTCTTCAAAATGCATGTACAGTAGGCTATCGCACGGAATGTTTAGCAACTATGGCACAGGCAAGATTTCGGGAACAGTTTGTGTTGTTGTTTGTGTTCCATGCAGTGCGTGAGGTAGACGTCCCAAACGACTAGATTGAACATGCGCACAATTTCATAAATCAATCCGCGGACCATGTGTGTGCCGAACCGAAATGATTGGTCCGAACGGACCACGGATCAATGATGATCCGTTGCGCCACTACTACAGACCATTCCATTGAAATGAAAGACACGCATGGAGTTTATATCATTGCAATTCTCTGGGGTTGGTGAGGGTCTAGGCATACTTGAATCTATGGTCAAGCAAAGTCTTATGCTGTAACTTGTATGCCTACTGTTTGTGTTTAGCACCCATAGAAATGCATTACGTAGGCTAGGCCTATATAATCTTAGAATCTCTGACCCTATAAGGCAGGGTTCCCCCCCCAAACTAAGGCCCGGGGGCCGGATGCGGCCCGCCAGGCCCCTTTGACTGACCCTCCACCTCTCTGCATCTCACCATTTGGACTGGCCCACAGAAGCAATCCTCACAGAAGAAGAAGATATAAAATATAAATATTTCATTTTGTTTATCAACAGGCCTTCCTATAGTTTAATTTTCACTAACTTAGTGTGGTGTGAATCACCAGAAGTTTCTTGTGTTGATAGTTTCTCATCTCACTGTAATATAAACAGGCCTGTCATTTCTATTGTATCACTCCTAAACGGTCAATCACCATATTTTTCTAACATTTCCTTGCTATTTTTATATGGTTATCGGAAAGTAAAAGTAATCCCTGTTATATTTCAAATTGAAAAACATGTGACGTACTCACTCACTTCTTTTGCAAATCACTTGTAATGATGAACTATTTTGTGCTAGAAATTATGAATGAAGGAAGCGAAGCACTCTTCAGATTTTTCTCTGTCTATTCGTCTACAAACGTTTTGGGCAGAGCCCTTCTTCAGCGTGTAATGGCGATTGCCGTGCTAGAAATTATGGCTATAACAAGCAGTGGCCTAGTATACAGCCCACATGATTGATCCCGGCCCTTGATCACAGTCAGGAACAATAATGTGGCCCCCAGAGAAAAAAGTTTGGGGCCCCCTGCTATAAGGTTTCTTAGAGACGCTTTAGGGGTTCTTCCACAGCAACAATCAAAGGGTTTCTTAAACACCTGTTGGGTTCCTGGGTTTTATGAGGAACCATTGAGAACCTATCAAGTTCTCAAAGGAACTTACTGTATACGTAAGTTCCTTTGAGAACTTGATAGGTTCCTCAAAGAACTTCAAGGGGTTCCTCCACTGTGGCAACCTAGAGGTTCTTTGGGACTTTTTTTATTGCTACAGTGTATGAGATTGGGTTCATGTTCAGTTTATGTCCTTAATTTGCTCATTTTTAAATAAAGCTGAAATTTCTGTTGACCTATCACAAAATGTACACACTGCCCGAGGCTTGCAGTCTGGCAAATCTTTAGTCTACATGTGCATTTATCATTTATGTTGACGTTGGCAGCTTTGCCTCAAGAAAGTGCCAAATAGTCAAGACTTACGTAAATATGAAGTAGCAGCCAAAAATCCATTTACCACACACATCTAATTTTTTATTTAGCAATTATTGTTTTTTGTTATATGTTGGGGGGCAGGGGAGTGGGGAGAGAGAGAGAGAGAGAGAGAGAGAGAGAGAGAGAGAGAGAGAGAGAGAGAGAGAGAGAGAGAGACTGCAGTGAGCTGATATATGTGCAGCATGTGTGTTTGTGAGAGAAAGTAAAAGGGTCTATGTGTGAGCGAGGCAGAGAAGGGGTAAGGCACAGAGTAAGAGTGCAAAGGAGGGAGTGTGTGCCAGCGAAGAGGAAAGCAGTGAGGCAGAGGAGAATGAAATGAAAAACAAGGTGCCGAAAAGGAGGCGGAAGAGGTGGAGGAGAGAATAGGAGGAGGAGGAGGAGGAGGAGGAGGAGGTAGGTAGCAGAGGGAAATAGAGCACAGCAGAATGACAGAATACACACCTGAAAACTCTCCCCTCATTCCTCCCTTCACTCAAGAGGAACAATCCATATCATTACCCGAAGCCTCCCAGGTGGGTTTTCTCTGCAGGCTCCTGTTTGATTGAAAATGATCACCACCCGTGGCAAACTGCAGTGCTTCAGCACCATTTTGCAATGCTCTGCATTTTTTTTCACAGAGTAAAGAAAAAGAATTTGACACATTCTGCACCCCAGGGAGCCCTTGTCGGGCAAATCCAAATGCAATGCAAATGCATCTCTTAAACACCGGCCTGCCGTCAGGACATGCTGTACATTCACCCAGCCACTGTCACTGAGCAGCTGGTATATAGGACTGGAGGTCATTAGAAACTGTTAATTAAGTCATTCAGGACAAACTTGAAACTGGTGATGAATACAGTAACAACAGAGAGAACATCTGACTTTGCGGAGATAGATAGATAGATAGATAGATAGATAGATAGATAGATAGATAGATAGATAGATAGATAGATAGATAGATAGATAGATAGATAGATAGATAGATAGATAGATAGATAGATAGATAGGTTTACAGAAACATTTTGAGACACACTAAAAGTGCACTGAATGGCTGGGCTTCAGTGAACAGATAAAGGGGAAAACGAACAGAGAAGTTGCAGAGCAGAAATATGAATATATATGCAGAGTTGAACCACACCAACCTTTTAAGGACCCATTCTTGACAGTTCCCCCTATATCCCCTTCAGGTGAGCAGAGTGCAGTCTCTCCTGTGCATATTTCCATGTCCATTTACACTTCCCTGACAGCTCTGTCCAATGTCAGGCAGGTGGCCTTACAGCTGCCTGGTCCACATGCTTACGTGTATTTCTTACCTCAAAAGTGGGTGCGCTGTCAAAACAGCACTATATTTAGTGGCCCTAGAGATGGATCTGACAGATATGTTTCTGCCATATTTATGCCGCTAAGTGTGTTATGTTTGGATATGTTATGTTTCGTCATGTTTTGTTACATTGCGTTACGTTCTGTTACGTTTCATTGCATTACACACATTTGGCACAGAACTCATCTTGCAATTTACCTCATGCATTTAAATGACGATATGTGCTCCACAAACAGACTAGCTTTTACCCTATGCTGCCTGGGGTTGACATGTTTTTATTTGTGAATTCAGATTCAGATGCTGTTTCAGTGTTTGCAATACTATCAAATTGATTACAATATGTGCAGCACTAGTGATAGCTATTTTGGCAATGGAAATCTGTTGTTATTCAACACGAAAACAATTCAAACACCATGTACCAACCATGCAAGGGGCATTTTGCTGTTTTTTCCCCCTTCTTTTTCTTCTTCTTCCGCCAACTCAGTGGAAAAATGACTCATTAACACTAATCGCAAGTGCTTTGTAAACCACTGCTCACTCAACCCTGCCAGCACTCTTGCCTTCATCACACACAGAGCAATTTGATTTATTTTGTAAGCAGTAGGCCTTGTCTGGTGATTTTCCAAGGCACAATGCTGCCATGCCAGGCTAATACGTCATGCTCTGCGACTTAGCCATGGATATACGGATCTATATTTAAAGTGTTTATGAAACGAAAACAAAGTAAAGGAATTTGACCATTTCCGGGACAGATTCTGAAAGTTCTAAGCCTTGTAAATAAAATGGGATATTGTCTGGGTGATATTTTGTCCTAAAAGTCATGTTAAAACGTTCCCAAAAAGTGTTATGTTCGTTTTTTTTGGTGTCATGCAAATTTTATGCAAATGATATGCGTGACATAAAAGGGGGGAGTTCACCTCATTCCACCTTGTTCAGATCAATGGCGGCTAGTACCGAACCAAAGCGCAGTGTCAAGCAGTGTGTTGCTGGAGGGCCGAACGGTGCCAGCTGCAAAAATGGCTTCTTGACAGAAGGAATATCTTTGCACAAGTTCCCTTCTGTGAAGAATAATGGAACTGTGGCCAACTGTGGAGAAGGCTAAAACAAGGGCTCTGTGGATCCAATTCGTACGCAGGCACCGGTGTGGCAGCTTTTGTGATATGCACCGGATTCTCATCCGCCCTGTAGGCTATCTGCTTGTAGGATAGACTGAGTAAAGTTAAGTATAGGGTACAGTTGGGCTAAATCAAATATGCCCGTGTAACAACAAGACTCTGATCTAATTCCAAAGTGTAGGCATAACATAAAAAACATTTGCTGACCATATCGAAGATTGTGTAATCTCTGTTTATGTTGACATTCGCTTCCTGCCATACATTTGTCCCACATCGCTTGCCATAGCCTCGTACAAGCAGATGTACATGTGGATGAGAATTCCGGTGCATATCACAAAAGCTGCCACACCGGCGTGGTTTTGAAGCAAGCTCATGGTCACTGTTGTGCTCGGCACATTTCCACCCCTCGTGCTTCACCACAAATGTGGAGATCACGGGCATGGTTGGACTGAAGAGAATGCTATTGTCTCAAGCAGTTCCAACAATTGACATCGCCGGCGTGCAGACTGAAACTGCCCCTGTAACTGCTTGTGCACTGCTTTGCTTTAGGCTACGTTTCACCTTGTCCATCTGCTTTGTATGTTGTTTTCAGGAAAGGGTAATGCACATTACATGCCAAACCGGTGCAAATGCTCTCGGGATATGCACTTTTTGTTGATTGCCATTCAACTGGTCAATAAATTGGTTTTGGGATATCCGCGCTTCAGCCTCCGTGGTGCTCTCGGTCGAGGACAGCCAACTCACAGACTGGGCTACTGCTTAGCGAATAAACGGAGATGCATATAGAGTAGGCCTACTTTTTTTCTCTCTTCTTCTTTTTTAGGATTTCGGGGCTGCTCCAACAGCCTATTACCTCCGTTTTTTCTCTAGTTGATAATATTTTTGCATGTACATGCATTTCAATCACACTATATCGCGCAATTGAATCAAAATGCCCCCCATTTGTCAACAAATACACACGCCATGTCATCTTTGGGTCATGGCAAAGCGCCCTTAGCAACCGTAACCATAAAGAAAACAAACTGTCAGGCTAGGTCAACAATCGTCACTTCGCCTGTCAGACATGTCACTTTCTGCAGATGTATCAGTGCCTCTGAAATAGATTTGTGCTGCTGTTTTTTTTTTCTCATGAGGTTGGATGTGTGGTTTTTCGACACGCTGATGTTTGTATCAGAGTTTTGGTTTCTTTATAAGATGTGGGTCCATCAAATGTGTGTTGTTTTCTCAGATCGCCATACTAGCAAACCAGGGACTCTCCTCTTTGATGTCACAGCCCAGCTCATTAGTCACACCAAATTTCACAGAATTCACACTTTGAGTTGCCATTTTCACAAGTTCCTCCAGGATGATTGGGTTCAAAGTCTCATCGATGCTATCAGAAAAAACAAGGCTTTAATGGGATTGACCGTTTGTTTTCGTTTCATAAACCCTTTAATGTGGATTCTATGGGAGGATCTAAGACAACAAGCACAAGGCCAACTTTATAATTTGTCTATCTATGTTATTTTTTATTTTATTTACTTGTTTTTTATTTAGGCCTATTTTAATAGCTGTCTGGCGATTTGACCATCAACAGCCTTGGAGGCCTTTGTTATAATTAGTTTAGCACCACTCAGCCCTACCCATGTTGGGGTTGTAATTAAAAGTGGAGAGATTGGAGTTGCTTGAGCGAGTTCATTTGTGTTGGAGTTTGCTTCACCGAGAGCTTTTTGGCCAGATGGTAAAGCAGGTAATTAATCCACTTTGCATTCCTAATATGGCGCGCTTTGAGTCCAAATGAGAGTCCTCCTACCCATTATACAAAACAACCGTATCTCACTCACACATAGCACAGGGGACCAAGGAGACAAACAGGGAGTAAATGTAACACAAATTAAATGTTGCAGTTTTGCAAACATTTATTTATTTTTTGTTAGCAACTTTTGTAAGCAGGTTGTTCTTCTCCTGTGGTGGTATATCTGCATCGTGCAGGTTATGGTTATGGTATCTACTGTAGAATGTATGTAAAGTATGAAGTAATGATGATGTAGACATTAGTACATCTCTGGAAAAAAGAAATCTTTAATATTTGATGGTACTTGAATAAGAATCACCAATATTAGAAAACCACTTTTGAATATCAGAAAGTAATCTTTGCCTTGTCTTGTGTCGTGAAAAGGTCATATTGGTACTGATAAACCTTTCCAACTAGACAGAACCAAATTGTAACAAGAGTAATGACATACATACGCATCAGTCCCTATTTATTTAAACATCTGGGGTTTTATACAGAAGAACTACCTCTTTGTATGTTTTAAAAAAAAAAAACATGTAATGCATATTTCAAAAACATTTCACCCAAAGAAGAACAGGTGTTCTGATGCTGTTCTGCCAATGATTCCTTTGTCAAAGGCAGCCATAATTGTGTTCATTGTTCCCCAGTTGTGTATGGTTCTCTCAAAACTGACAGGCAGACTTTGAGATGTTGTCAATCAATTGTCAACCGAACAGGACACATCTGCAATATGCTAGAATTTAGCATCAGGAAACAGTTGCAGCAACGTATAATGATTTATTTGGTGCAAAGTAACTTATATATGCTATAAAAGTTAGCTCTGTGTAGTCACACAGTAATGTCATTTCACGTCTTACGAGATTGTCCCTGAGTGCTCTCTAAGTTTGGTGCCAGAGCAATGTGCAGTGGTGAACATATAGGGAGGGAGGGGTCCTTCTTTGCTCATAGCAGTCGATATGTCACTCCTGTAAGAGTAGGCCTATAAATATTATATACTGTAGAGCAGGGCAGCCGAAAGGGGGGTACAGAGGGGTCAGTTGTCCCGGGACAAGGGAGATGATGGGGACAGAATTGGGTCCTTGTTGCATTGCATTGTACTGAACTTGGAGCCTTTCAGATGACTTTGTCCTGGGCCCAGCCAAAGCTGTCAGTGACCCTGTTGTAAAAATAGCTTAGCTGCTTAACTGGCTAGTTCTTTTCTCTTTGCACACAGCAGTTGATAAGCCTATGTCTCTCCTGTATTCATATATCAATCAATATGAGTGCATAATTAGAGTACAGGGAGCTGAGCTGGCTGTGCTGTGCTGTGCTGTGCTGTGCTGAGGTGAGGTGAGATGAGCAGGTATTGTTCAGCCCCACAAGGCTCCACTCAGGCCCAGTTTCAGCTCTGTATGCAGGTGTCTGTGTGTGTACAGTATGTGTGTGTGTGTGTGTGTGTGTAAGTGTGTGTGTGAATGTGTATGATTGCAGTGTGTGTGTGTGTGTGTACAGTGTGTGTGTGTGTGTGTGTGTGTGTGTGTGTGTGTGTGTGTGTGTGTGTGTGTGTGTGTGTGTGTGTGCGTACGTGCGTGTGTGTGTGTGTGTGTGTGTGTGTGTGTGTGTGTGTGTGTGTGTACGTGCGTGTTTGTATGTGTATGATTGCTGTGTGTGTGTGTGTGTGTCTGTGTGTGTGTGTGTGTAATTGTGTATTTGTCTGTGTGTGTGTCTGTGTGTGTACAGTGTGTGTGTGTGTGTGTGTGTGTGTGTGTGTGTGTGTGTGTATGTGTGTGTGTGTGTGTGTGTGTGTGTGTGTGTGTGTGTGTGTGTGTGTGTGTGTGTGTGTGTGTGTGTGTGTGTGTGTGTGTGTGTGTGTGTGTGCGTGCGTACGTGCGTGTTTGTATGTGTATGATTGCAGTGTGTGTGTGTGTGTGTGTGTGTGTGTGTGTGTGTGTGTGTGTGTGTGTGTGTGTGTGTGTGTGTGTGTGTGTGTACGTGCGTGTTTGTATGTGTATGATTGCTGTGTGTGTGTGTGTCTGTGTGTAATTGTGTATTTGTCTGTGTGTGTGTCTGTGTGTGTACAGTGTGTGTGTGTGTGTGTGTGTGTATGTGTGTGTGTGTGTGTGTGTGTGTGTGTGTGTGTGTGTGTGTGTGTGTGTGTGTGTGTGTGTGTGTGTGTGTGTGTGTGTGTGTGTGTGTATCCTTAGGGCTTTTGAAACCACGCACAAGTGAGGACTGAATGAAAGTTCCAGATGGTGTTTTCCTCTCAAGGGCAAAGAGAGATTTGATTTTTAGGTATTTCATGGAGGATTTACTTATTTGATGTCCGTGTTATTTAAAAATTGAAAATGAAATGCTCTGGAAAATACTTGGGGAAATCCTTGCAGGCTTTGGTTCCTTTGCTTTTAAATGAGTAATAGCCACCTAAGGAAAAGAAAAGTGAAAGAAATAAATTGTGCTGCAGAGAAAAGTATGAGCAAGCTGTGCTTTCATGTCGATTAGAAAATGAAGCAAAATATCATGCAGACAAAATAAGATAAAGGCAGTAAAGAAACATATACAATAACCTACACTTTTCATATCCATTTACAAATCATTATTAATGATTGTGAAAGACGTTCAGGGCTAAAATGTCTTAATTTTGAGGTCAATAGTATTATGAGAGGATAATAAAGTATGTGTAAATTACAGCGTTACCGTTTATTATGTATTGCCATATTACAGGTTATGCATACACTTTTGCAATGCATTACAATCCCTTTATGATTATAGGTACTTACACTTTATAGTTTAAATATTGGTCAATAAATTCAAGCCATGACAGTTTCAGTCATGTCATAATACTAAGCTATGAAATGTCATGTATATTCATTTAGCCATCCCATACCGTGTCCATTTCTCTTCCTTGCTTACTGTACAGTACCTACACTCTTTCAGCTCACGCAATCACACTTCCACCTGCACTTTTCCACTCTCTTCACCACAGTCAATCTGTACAGTACTTACATCCAGTGCTGCCTTATAATCTAATGAGAGGGGTGAAGGTGTGCTTGACTGGGAGTCGAGCATCTTCAGGGCTGGGGTGAATTTCTCGAAACCATAGTTGCTTACTACATTAGCTACTTTGTTGTTTTCAATGCATTTTCCCATTGACAACTACCGAAGTTGCTAACAGGCTAACAACTTCTCTTTTGAGAAACTCAGCCCTGGACTGGTATTCTGGCATACTCTGCATTTTCCCGGCCGACAGTCCCCAGGGGCTGATGCCGTTTATTTGCTGTTTGTTGTTTGTTTGTTTTTTTGTTTTTAGTCTTTTTTTGTTTTGTTTTTCCCCTCAGAAATCGTTCCAATATTTAGAGGTAGCCCATTAGTCCATATTTAACATAGACAATGAACTGGCCAATCATAATCTCATAGAAAAACAGGGGGGTTGTGTGAGGGGCTTAGCCAGGCCGTGCCCTCCTTGTGACGCAATAGCTTCAGCATCGCTACCAGTCAGATCAAGAGCAAATGAAGCCACTTTGTTAGGAAGCAAACAATCATTAGCAAACAAAGGGAGGCCATTTGGAAAATGCAGTTTGGGAAATGTTGATTGTTATGCTCTTGGTCAGACCAAGTCTCGAAGAGATTTGAAAGTTGATGATAATCAGGCTATGAGGGGCTGGTCTAGATCAAAAAATGCCCAACTTGTTTTTCTTCCCACTCCAGCCCTGCACATCTTGATGACTAAGCTTTCTCACCTCATCTCAAACAAACAAACAAAAAATGAATAAAAATCCAGCAATAAGTTGGTTATTTATATACTGGAAGGAGTGTCAGAGAAAGCAGGAATGATGTATTGACACTGCATTTCAGCTGACTGATCCTGACTGATCGGATGAGTCAGATGATAATTTTCACATGCGTAATGGTAGCCTGGAACGCTTCGGGATTTCATATTCAGCAAATCCATCAATATCGCTTGCATACGCAGTTTTTAGATAGGGCTGCCTCAAGATAACGTATGTGTAGAACTGCAAATCATCCATGGAAGATTGAAAATGATAAAACTTGGAATAACTCTGGAGAGCAAGTTTATTATTTTAAGTGGATCAAACACTACTCAGCAGTCTTTGAACTTCATGGTCAAGGAGAGGTTGGAGAGCTCGATGGGGGATCTGCTTGAAATTCAAAGCACACACACACATGCAGTCTGTAGAACAGGGTTTTGCATGTTGTCATGCTTTTGAATGTCGGTATAGCGGTATAGTGTCTGCCTCACATCGACTTACACGGTTGACTTGCTTGGTGTGATAGCCTATTTCACCGCTCCATAACACAACACAGCACAAAATGAATATAACAACAACAACAAAAACACAGACAGTGCAATTCAAGACATTGCAATATTGTAACAAAGTGAAACGCAACATGATCATAGTCAGGCACCACAGTGCGAGTTAATGCAACACACAGCACACAGCCCAATATGGCACAACTCAACACAAAAGGCACAGCAGAGAGAGAGAGAAAGAGGAGGAGAGAGATGTAGAGAGGAGGAGAGAAGAAGAAGAAAGAAAGAAAGAAAGAAAGAAAGAAAGTCAGAAAGAAAGAAAGAAAGAAAGAAAGAAAGAAAGAAAGAGAAAAAAGGAAAGTAAAGAACAAAAAAGACAGCAGTGTAATTTGAAAGCAGGAAACTGTCTTGGGTTGGATTTGCTGGGGGCCTTGTTCTCAGCGTGACATGCACCTAATGAGGGCTTGAAGAGAGCCTCCCGCGTAGTAGTCAGGGAGCAAAGTGTTGGCCTATGGCCCATCACTCAGCAGTCTAAACCCACCAATGTGGAAATTTGACATGGTGTATGAATATGCATGCATAATATAGTATACTGTATAATGAATAATGCAGTAAGCAAGACCAAAGTTTTTACTGACACTCGAAAGACAGCCTTGGCATGCACTACAGTAAGACAAAGGCAGAACACCACATAAGTGGATTATGGATTACATTTCTTAACAACAACACAGGTCACTGCACCTCGTTCAGCTTCTCTGAACCAGAAGATGGTGTTGTGTTCATCATGAAACCCTTCAAGATTGCAATTGGAGTATTACGTAAGTGTCCTAAAAAACGAGAGTTGAGATTTAGCATGAAAATGTTATTTTGAAACTGTTGCACGAGATTTGGAAAGGACTTGGACATGACTTCAATACTTTAGAGCAAAAAAATGGACTTGATCCATTCCAGCGAGGGGCTGTTTTGAAGTGCTTTTAAATTCTGTTTGTGTTTACAAAACAGCGGACAAAACATCAGCAAAACAGTTGTTGTGCAGATAGGAATGAGAAGCAGGCAGGGCTGTCTTTTTTTGTTTTCGCTCTTCTTGAAGCACCCTGGGGACACTGGAGTACAGTTGGAGACGTATTTCATCCCCATCCCAGCAACTGATAAAAACTGACCTTATACCCACTCACCCCTCCATCCAGACTCTGCTTTTTAGAATGGAAATTGAACAGCTTGTAAATAGGCACCATATTTTGAGTGAGAAACCCTGCACAGTGAAAAACAAAAAAACAATGTTAATTCAACACTCAGTGCTATGGGACCAAAAAAACTAGAGGATTTTAAATTGATTAAATTCCGAGTAAATTAACACTGCATTTTTTACTGTGTGCTTATCCACTAATGTCCCTTTTCCACTGCCGTTTTTCTGGTAGGCCTACAGCTAGACTCGGATGCCACTTTTTGCTTCACGATGGAGCTGTGTCATGCCTATTGAAAAGCAAAGACTGGGGGCCGAGTCGCGCTGTGTCAAGCTGTAGGCCTATCAGAAAACCGGCAATGGAAAAGAGGCATAATAGTGGCAAAAACCTCTACTAAAGTGCAGCTCACACAATGGGAAACACAAAAGGCTTGTGGCACATTAGTGAAGGGTAATGCAATTAAGCACAACAAAAGACTTGTACATTATGTCATTTGCAGGTCAGGGACAGTTTGAATGAATGAGTGCAATTGTGGGAGCTGGCTGTGCCTGTGCCTGAAAGTTGGGGAACAGTCTCATCTCATGGATACTGTGATGACTGCCAGGGAACACTCTGAACACGCCATTACCTTTCGCCTTTGACACACGGCCTAATTAGACCGTGTGGGAAGCCTACGAAAAGCAGCACGCCAGCACGGAATATGCAAAGGCATCCAGACTTATTATAGCATACAGTTCACCCAGAAGGCTAGTTTAGTCAAAAATTCCTTCTGATGCTATATTTAGTTCATCACGTACTACAGTATAGGCCTAAATGACGGATGCTATGCATTACTATCACGCTGAAAAGAAACTGATTACTCTTTCCTCAGCCTGAAATAGATTGTAATTTGCTCAATATCATTGCTGAAACTTTCCAGGACACTGTCAGTGTCTGGAGGTCTGGTCGCTGAGAAGACAGACAGCCTCTATTACGAGGAGGACACGCAGCAATGGGAGGGTGGGGGAGGAGAAATAAAATCCCAAGAGTGTGCACTCTGAAATATGGTCTCCAACAAACATTAACAATCAATCTTGTCCCTTAAGCTCTGCTTGGCCTCTTTCATGGCTCTCCTTTATGCTGAGCTGGGCTGGGATAGAGGAGAACATTACCTTCTCAGATTGCACTGATTTAAAACAATTCATCGATTGGCTTGTTTGCACTTGTAACAAAAACAACAGAGGGAACACAATTTCATTTTGAGTTGCCAAAGTCAATGAGTTGTGTTGTGGTGTTTCTGTCAACAACATACTGGACAGCCTTAAGCAATAAGAGTATTTGAAGAAAAAAATTGATCATACCGTATGGATATTCAGGGTATGAACGAATGACTTAAGGGCAACAGTGTAATCGAACAGCAGAAGAGCAGGTAGAGCGCTAGTATCCTCAAAAACAACTAGTGCTTTTGGAGGGTGCAATGATCAACAAAAAAGGAGGGGAAAAATCCTTGATCCAGGCACTTCAGTTGATTTAAAAAGTCCAAAACAATCTTTACTCGTGGGGTAATACATTAAAATTCACCAACGCGTACAGCCAGTACAGCCAGTACAGCCATAAATCGAGCACTCATATGCCTCTTTTCCACTGCCGTTTTTTTTGGTAGGCCTACATCTCGACACAGTGCGACTACAATGCTACTTTTTACTTTACGATTGAGCTGTGTCATGCCTATTCGAAAAGTAAAAAGTGGCGGTCTGTGGTAGGCCTACAGCTCGACACAGCGCGACTCCGACGCTACTTTTTACTTTACGATTGAGCTGTGTCCTGCCTATTCGAAAAGCAAAAAGTGGCAGTCGAGTCGTGCTGTGTGGAGCTGTAGGCCTACCAGAAAACAGGCAGTGGAAAAGAGGCAATAGAGTTTCAAAACATGGGGAAAACAAGGTCAGGGCATGTGGTCTCTCATCCATACACGTACATTGATTAGCTTCTGACTCCCATATAGATAGTGCAGAAGCCCGCTCATTTTTTCCCCCTCAGTAAGCAAGGTCATCTCAATCTGACTTTGTCTTTTTCTTTTTTTACTATTATGTGAGACTCTCTGTGTGAATTACAATTATTCTTTCATAATCGTTCAATATGTAATTATCGAACAATAAAACTGATGTGCCCTCACTAATGATGATCCCTAAACAAACAAATTGTGATTGCGGGAGAGTGACTCGCTGCTCTCACAGTGACCCTATAGTCTTTGCTTTGTTTGTTTACAGGTAGCTTAGCGCAGACAGAACATGTAATTAACGGTAGTGCCAAAAGTGGTTTGTAAATGTAAGTGGCTCATTACTCTCCTGGAACTGATAGCGTTACTGGTATCACACACTGAGAGACATTCATGATTCACGACATTTTTTGAGTTTATGTGTAATTTTCAAATGTCACAAGTCAATTAAAGAAAGGCCATGAAAGGTCACATTATTTAATCCATTGTTTGAATTGTCATGTTAAATTAATCAGATTTCCACAAGGCTACTTCAATTTGCACAATTGAAAGCTATGCAGTTGTAATGACAGGAAATAGATTTAAACAAAAACAGTTTTAAATAAAACCTTCATCCGATCTAGGTTCTTGAACCATTCAACAAAAATAAGAATTTGGGCTGTGGCCATATAGAGTTCTGGAATCTCTGAGAAACAGATTTAGAGAATACTTTCCAACTAGATTTGTTAGATTTGTTTGAGCTTAGACTCGCTCTACTCTATGGCATCTCAAAAAAGTTAGGGTTTACATAATACTTTGTAAAAGATTTGTTTGATTGTTTTTTATACTCCTACTGCATACCCCACTCCTACCCATCCCCTCATCCCCCTCCTCCCTGCAGGATTAGGGCCAAAACATACCAAGGCGGAACGGAACGGTCACGGGACGAACGCGGTCTTTCTGCTTAGTTTTGGCCGGCGTGCTTTTCTCTGCCTTGCACACTGACAGCGTCGGCGTGCGCGGCCAGTCCTATTCAAAACTCTCCCCACAGCTAAAGCTAGCATGCTACTTTGCCATTCATTTGAATGAGACACCGCCGGTCGCCGGCGTGAAAAATACGCTCGAGTTCTATTTTCCAAATGCAGCGCGGCGCGGAGCCGGCTCCCGCGCCGCTGACGCCCGACTACCGCCGGTTGGTGTGTAAGGACAGATAGGTTTCAATGTATTTTCACTGACGCCGGTAAAAACCGTGGCCGTTCCGCGCCGCTTTACCGCCTTGGTGTGTCAGACCCCTTAGGTTTTACAGAACACTTTTTGATAGAGTGTAGACCCCTATCCCCCACTCCAACCCCATCTCATCCTCCTCCTCTTCCTCCTCCTCCTCCTCCTCTGCCTCCTCCAGCTAACCCCCCTCACCTCCCATTCTCATTCCCTCCAGTTGCATTGCATGCTGGGTGGGTTCCAAGCTGGTACGGTAAGCGACGCCGGTTCTCACGTCCGTGCAGCAGGAGAGCGTGTATTTCCCACGAACGGCTGCAGCCCTGAGTGTCACAGAGCAGAAGGGGGGTCACGGAGCAGCTCTCAATGTACCGCCGGCTTATTGCCTGACACCCGTTCGGGATGTGTTTACACTGGGTCATTTTGGCCCTGAGCTACGGCCCAGCCAGCCAGCCAGCCAGGGCCACTGACAGCTTTTTACCCAGGCCCAGGACAAAGTCCTCTGAAAGGGCCCCCCTTGCCTCACCCATACAGTGTAAATAGGACCCAATTCTAGCCTTTCTGGCAATTCGAGCCAGCAGACAGCAGGCTTATTTACTTGACTTCGGTCCAGTCACAGTGTGTGGTCTGCGTCTATACGCAACGGAGAGATGGACACAAAGATGATTTATCACGTTGTATAGGCCTTCCCCCTAGATTTGGTTTATGGTGCGTGTCATCGCATAGTGATAGGTCACGTTTACTTACGTTGTGAAAAACCATGTACGTGTGCATGTAGATGTAGACATGGTCAACAAATGCCTGGAAACATTTTATGTGTGTTTGTGTTTGTGTGTGTATACAAATGCAACATGCATGACATATTAGCAATTATGAAGATGTCATATAAACAGAAAACAAATATCAGAACATTTATCTGACAGAGCATTAATGTTTTCAGGCAATCGGATGGGAAAATGTCAGGAAAGTACTCATGTAGCAGTATACTGTATATACTTTTTGCTTACATCAGAGAAGTCACAGCATATGATCAGGTTAAGGCATATTTTTATTATGTTTGCATGATGTAAATATTTTAACTATATATTGTCCCTTGACCTATGTTGAAGGGAATGAATTATTGAATTGAATTATTGTCAGTAAGTCTGTCTGTCTGTCTGTCTAGGACTTGTGCCATCTGAGCCAGTATGCAACTCACTGCAAAATACAGAGGACTCCAAAAACCCAGAGAAGAGGTGGACTGTCCAAATGTGTAAAAGGCAGAGTCTCTATATGCAGAGGTGTCCAAGTTACTACCGCATGTCTTATAGATGAAAATTTAATACAAGATTAAAAAAAAAATCAAGTGAAGTGGGTCTCTTGAGTTAATTTCTTCCTAATATGGACATAATTATTGTGACATGGTTTTCGACCTCTGTTGACCTGCTCCCGAAACTGTGAGGTAATGGGGTCTGCGATGCTTATACAGGCACAGGGGACATATGAATGACTGAATTCTCCCCTGTGATTTCTAAGGGCATATTCTTTAATTGTTTGTTTGTTTGTTGAGGCGGGGGGTTGATGACAAGAGGACCGTGGGATAGCAAAAATAGTTAAGTTGAATTTTATTCACATTTTCCACTCAGCGCTATAGCATGTTAGTGCGCTTCCGTTCAAATGATTAACCTTTTCCATGAACTTGTGCATGCCATCGAGGTCACCTCTCTGGACTGGACATATGGATTTCGCAGAAATGTCGTTAATGTTTGACATTTGATTTAATGCTCTACATCCTGATTAAAAACAGATAGGCCTACATTTTGACTACTTAAAGGGAGACTGTGCAGGAAATGGTCAAAAAAGGCACTGCAACTATGCTGCTCATTGAAACTGGGCTGCCTATTGCCAAATTTGATCTTTATATGAAAGTTTACCAAGTAATAAACAAATATTTTCTAGTATGGCCCAAGTACAGTCATTTTTGCAGCTAAAAATGGCTATTTTTGGAAATTCAAAATGGTGGACCATGGAGAAGATCCCCCTTTTTATGTATGAAAAGTGCATTTTTTCCAGTCATAATGAATACTTGGTGGTAAGTATTCATGAAAAAGGTAATATTAGTGAATGGGCAGCATGAATTCTGGAAATAAACAACTAAAAAACTCACACAGTGTCCCTTTTACTACTGAATGTGGTACTGACGAGTACAGTTTTTAGGGATACCAGTATGTAGCACATGACATGCAGGAATTGGGGGACAGGTGGGGGGGAGATGAAGTGGGGTGCACTTCAAAAGTTTTTTAGGGTGTGGGCCATCAAGTTTACACAGACGTCAGTGAAATTTTGGCCAATCATGTGGCCTTGTCACATCTCTGCCCTGCAAGTGTGAAGATGGAATGAAAAATCTTACACATCCAACATAAGGTGATTTCAGTGGTGGAGAAAAGTTTAGAGAGTGGGAGGAATCCTACAAAGTGGACCTTCACACTTAAGGTTCATAGCCACTACTAGCCCTAAGGGACTTCTTGCTCCTTGAGGATTTTCATGCCGTAAATATGCCCTCAGAGTTCTTCCAGGGAGCACCTTAAATCTCCCTTCTATGGAGAAATCCATTTTTCTTTATCTAAGAGGTGTCATCACACTGAACTTGAAAGACAAAGGGGCTCGCATGTGGGTTATCCTCGGTGCTAAACTCTCAAAGCTCTCGAAGGAGCCAGGATGAAGGAGGTCAAAGACTTACAGAGAAGACTTTTGACGTTTTGCTGCCATCTTCATTCCAGAGAAGAATGCTTTTCCAGTGAAGGAAAAAGGGATGTACTGTGGGAAGGTGGGCAGTAATGCAGAGGATTTAGCGATCACAAGGGAAGTTGTGTGTGTGTGTGTGTGTGTGTGTGTGTGTGTGTGTGTGTGTGTGTGTGTGTGTGTGTGTGTGTGTGTGTGTGTGTGTGTGTGTGTGTGTGTGTGTGTGTGTGTGTGTGTGTGTGTGTGTGTGTGTGTGTGTGTGTGTGCATGAGAGAGACAGAGAAACAGAGAGAGAGAGAGAGAGAGAGAGAGAGAGAGCGTGAGAGAGCGTGAGAGAGCGTGAGAGAGAGAGGGGAGAAGAAGGGTGCAAAGGGGTCGGTTGTCCCCGGCCCAAGGAGAGGGGGCCTAGAAATGGGTCCCCATTGCATTGTATGTATTGTATGTATGCATGTATGTGGGGCTTTTCAGCTGACTTGGTCCTGGGCCCGGCCAAAGCTCTCTCTGTGTGTGTGTGTGTGTGTGTGTGTGTGTGTGTGTGTGTGTGTGTGTGTGTGTGTGTGTGTGTGTGTGTGTGTGTGTGTGTGTGTGTGTGTGTGTGTGTGTGTGTGTGTGTGTGTGTGTGTGTGTGTGTGTGTGTGTGTGTGTGTGTGTGTGTGTGTGCACGCGCACCTCCTTAGCATGTTATTTGTCAGATCCTGTCAAAACAGGGAGGAATATTTCGAGAAGCAGGAAGGGAGGTGGATGTGGGAAGCAGGTCCCTACACACACACAAACACACACACACACACACACACACACACACACACACACACACACACACACACACACACACACACACACATGCGTGCACAGTATGTTAATGCAGCGCATTTACTCATTTCCAGACAGGAATTTTCACTTTCCCAAAGGAATTCTGTAATAGAGCAACCTGGGAATGCATTATTGTGTAACATAGGAAATCCACATAAATCATCATCGGAAAGCCAGTCTACTGTAAACTGAAATACAAGCATATGGAAAAAAAGGATGGAGGTGATGTGTATGAAATGTGTGTAAATATATATCTAGGCATTTCTACATTTTTGGTGTTTTTTCTCCTCATAGCCAAGGCAAAAAACTGCTGAAGAATTTGTATGGTGCAAATATTGCACATTCATTTTTTTTTTATAATAATACAATTAAAAGACCCCATATTCCATCACATTTAAAAGTCAAATTGCCCACATGCACATGTTATAGGCCTATGTGTTTTGTTTGCTGCATCTGTGCGTGCATGGTGTGACAGTGTTCTTGACTTATTTTGAACCGACGCCCCCAGGTGGTGATTCAGATTCAGGCAGAGGGTGTAGGCAGCTGTGTGTGTGGGTTGTCCTTGTGAGGCTTCTGTTGCCCCCAGAGGTGGAACTAGCCTACTGTGGTGTTGGAGCTGCCCGGCTCTGCTGGTTTGTTTACCACTGGTAGCCGAGGGATGCAGATACAGAGAGGTGGATGTTTGACCCAGTTGGCCGAGCATCAAAGAGGAGCAGGGTGGTAGGGAGGCCATTGTCTCTTTATGTCCTCATCTCTATCTCTCTCTCTCTCTCTCTCTCTCTCTCTCTCTCTCTCTCTCTCTCTCTCTCTCTCTCTCTCTCCAAAGATCAAAATGGAGGAAGTGATATGGGTGGTGGTCATTCGAATGGGAGCCTCGCTCCGTCAGAGGAAAGGGGTTAGGAAACCTGGATGGGTGTGTGTCTGGGTGGAAGAATGCAAACAGGTTCTGGAAAAAATAGAATTTGAGTGTAAGACTCTCAAAGTCATTGAAATGTCAACAGATTGGCAAATACTGTATGTATTGGTGGGGTGTTTGAAAAGAAAACACAATTTTACCATGAAAGGAGAGAAATGTGCACAAAAGGTGCTTTAACA
>NC_085865.1:26179066-26326566 GCF_034702125.1 Engraulis encrasicolus | reverse complement strand
TTTCAATGTGCCAGAGATTGTTTAATCAATCTGTGAAATTAAAACAGTTACTTTGTATTATTGCCCTTGTTACACCGATTAGGTCGCCTGATTATCATAGACTTGCAATCGAGATTCGATCTCATAGACAACGCCGCCGAAGGTGTTGCGTCACTAGGAGGGCGCAGCCTGGCTACCGATTAGGTACAGTGTTGCAACATTTGTAATTGCATGTAACATTATTTTTTTGTTGTGTAGGCCTACGGTACCTCAGGGGGAATGATGTTTGGGAATTATGTTGCTTTTGGCTAAGGGCTACCATAGAATATAGTGTTACCTTACTTTTAGGACTTAAACAAGCAGTTGTGGTTTTATACTACTGCTTTTGAAAAAATGTTTAAAATATACATTGCAGGTTCTACAGAGGATATCAGAGGGCTATATGTCCTTTTAAGACACTGTAGAAGTCTGACAGAATCTCCCTCACAGATCTAAAGCAAAATCAAACCTAATCCCACACTGGAGTTAGAAGATTTGTAGGCAGTCTACGTATTCTGTCCCTGTAGCTCAGAATTAAGCGAGCAAGGTGCTTTTACAGTATGTGTGGTTGAAATTTATGTAATTGAAAAGTGCCTTTGAAGAATATTGATGATTTCTGGTTGCACATGGATATGTCAGTCAGTGTGAATGGTAAAAAGGGCAATCCTGCTATTGCTGCTATTTTTGGCTCATTCCATCACAGTATGTCCTGCTTATCTTGCCTTTCTACTCCGGTCACAGAACAGCCTGACACACCAGAAACTCATTCTATACAACCTTCACAAGACTCTGTGAACAAACGTATGTTTGTTAACCATTACTGAACAGTGCATCAATACATTGAAGTCAATTAGAAAAGAGGGTATAATTG
Source organism: Engraulis encrasicolus (assembly GCF_034702125.1). Taxonomy (NCBI): domain Eukaryota; kingdom Metazoa; phylum Chordata; class Actinopteri; order Clupeiformes; family Engraulidae; genus Engraulis; species Engraulis encrasicolus. Next base: position 26,325,677 of record NC_085865.1, on the reverse strand, counting down.
CAGATTGATTGCATATCATCAGTATACACATTCGTACTGTATGATGAGAGCAGAACTGAAATGGAAGTTTCAACTGTTAATGTTACTGTTAATCCAAGTCCCATTTTGTAGTGTCAAACTACTCTGCTTTGAGGTTGTTGTTGTGCTGCCTGCCAAATCCAAGGGACTTGGACATTGTGTTAGGACTGACTGCTAACAAGTGTGTTTGATCCTGTGTCACCCGCTGTCCCTGCTGGGCCCTTTCACTAACAATGCAGCCACGCCTCATTTACCGTAAACTTCACAGCACAGATGGAAAGAGACATCTTTCCACCACCACCCTCACCGCCACCCCCAACCCCCACCCCCTTCCCTCCTTCATCTTGCACTCAATGAGTGCGTCTTAATATGCGACCTTGCCTCCTCCACTTGCTTCTCGTCATGATGACATCACTGACAACAGCATTGTATTTCAATATCTTGCAAAAGCTCAATTGTAGAGTCTTTTTCTCTTTTGCAATTGGGATGGTGAATGAAAAACAGTCCCTCAAAAGTTGTTGTGGCTAGGCTGACAGCTGGGAAACTTTATTGTTTTCTCCACGGAGGAGGGGCCAGGAGGCGGGACGAGGAGACAAGCGCAAGTGGAGGAGACAAGGTTGCATATTAAGACGCACTCTATGCAAGACTGATCCACCTCCCCACCCCCTCCATTTCCTGGTGGACATCTGAGAGAGTCACTTCCTGCGGCTTCTGCTCAGGGTTATAATGACTTAAACAGGCTTACAGTAGCCGGATAAATATATAAAAGTGGTGTGGGGTGGAGAGGGGATAAGAAGTAGAAGCGGGAGAGCACAATGTAAATACACTGATGTGTGCACATGCTGTGTTTGTGTCTCTTATGGGGCAATGAGAATGTATTATACGCATTCGTTTGACTGTGTGTGTAGGCTATGTGTGTGTTTGCATGCACATGCTCGTGTGTGTGTATCATGTATGTGGGTGTGCACATAGCTGTGTGTGGAAAGTAGCTTGAAGTTTGTTTATGCACTGTGTAAATGCAGAAGTACTGTATGTGGCCGTGATTGCGCAAGTTCTGGGATGGAATAAGAAAGCAGAGTGCTAATTTTAGCTTGCTAGCCTCTGATTTCACATATGTCTCTTCTGCTGTGTTTGTTTCTTTGTTTCTTGTTTGTTTTTCCTCCTCCTGGTCAGGTGGTGTTTTCAGTTGTCGGCGAGGAAGAGTTCTGGCAGCAACACAGCAGACGAGACACTTACGAGAAATATGTGATTTACCCACTAGCCTTCTGTAGAAACGGCCAGTTGGGAAGAACAAAGGGGGAATGCCCGCATGCCTATAAGGATATGGTCAAGGTTTATGTACAATTTATTATACCCAGCGGCAAAATTCAGGATGACTACCTACCATTGTGTTTCTGATCAAAGCATACCTGTATGTTGAAAGAGATGGCATGTACAGTAAAGTAGGTACTCCATTATATATCAAAAGAAAAGTGGTAAAGGTCATGCAGTATAATTTTCGGACTACCTACGGCTGTCAGTGTGCGGTTGGAATTGTGAATTCAAAAAACATTTGTGTATGTGTCCGTCCATCCGTGTGTGTGTGTATGAAAGAGAGAGAGAGAGAGAGAAAGACAGCATTTTTAAATATGTAGCTATGTGTCATTGGGAAGTGTGTGTGGGGGTTTGTGTGTGTGTGTGTGTGTGTGTGTTTGTGTGTGTGTGTGTGTGTGTGTGTGTGTGTGTGTGTGTGTGTGTGTGTGTGTGTGTGTGTGTGTGTGTGTGTGTGTGTGTGTGTGTGTGTGTGTGTGTGTGTGTGTGTGTGTGTGTGCGCGTGCGCGCGTGTGTGCGGGGGGGGTGTGTGCGTGTGTGTGTGTGCATGTGCGTGCGTGTGTGTGTGTGTATGCGCATGTGTGTGTGCGCATGTGTGTGAGCGTGTGTGTGTAGGGCAAGGCATATAGAACAAGGCCAAGGCTCAGCATGAACTCATGTTGTTGTGGAGAGAGGGCCACTGGAGCAGTATGGTGTTTGTGAAGCGGACCAAATCACGGCATACAAACATGAGTGGATGTAGCCATAGGCCACTCTGAAAATTACAACAACAACAAAAACGAGGAGTAATGTGTCTGTGGGGGTAAAGTTGCAGTGCCATTGTATTGGATTTTAATCGTTTTGTTCCTTAATGCTTTGATTTTTTTTGTAATTTCAGGAACATCTCAGATAAATGTCAACAATTTAATGTACTGCGCATTCAAAAGTCAACAAAGCTGATTTTGTGTGTGTGTGTGTGTGTGTGTGTGTGTGTGTGTGTGTGTGTGTGTGTGTGTGTGTGTGTGTGTGTGTGTGTGTGTGTGTGTGTGTGTGTTAGAGAGAGAGGCAGAGAGAGAGAAAGAGAGATAACGTTTGTGTGTGTGTACATGCGCGCGCATGAGTGTCTTAGTGTGTTTGCGTGTGTGCGTGCGTGCGTGCGTGTGTGCTCTTGTGTGCGTGTGTAGGTGTGCGGGTGGGATGTTTTTAATTGTTTCTGTCTTTATTTCAGTGCCTGTGGCAAAGATTCTACTTCTCAAGTTATTCAGACAGATATGAAATCGGGGATACTTTGATTTTCGTAATCGCCTAGGGACCTCTGAATATGGGAGAAAGGCAGAGGGATGCATTACAAACACATTTTTGAGTGAAATCCAAGAAAAAGACTATAAAGCATTTTTCTTCCACAGACCAAATATGAAAGACATAAAACATTCTCTCGCAGTGCTCTTTACACTGAGCAAATACAGTGTGCTTTTCACTTTTGATGTAGGGCCTATACTCCTGCATGTTTTCCTCTGTTTGTTGCTTGAGTGGTGTTTCATGCTTCATGTTGTGGTTCAGTAAGAGTAATACCAAAAGTAGAAAAAAATGATGGTACTTGAAGATCATGTCTCATTGTGGAATGTAAATTGTAATATGCCTATACAGTAGCACGTGTGAGTGTGTGTGTGTGTGTGTGTGTGTGTGTGTGTGTGTGTGTGTGTGTGTGTGTGTGTGTGTGTGTGTGTGTGTGTGTGTGTGTGTGTGTGTGTGTGTGTGTGTGTGTGTGGGTTAAATATTAATAAATATTTAATAGCGTACATGTTTTATGTAGAGCAGCACTTTAATGCAAATTGGTGCAGCTCACTGGTCAGATGAAAACTTATAATAATTGTTCTGTAAACTGGAAAAAATCACTCCAAAACAGCAACAAAATTCTAACTGAGATCCTTCAAGTAAGATCTATCCCATACACTTAATTTTGGAAATGAGTCACACTAGTCTTGTGCAGGAATGATTAAATGTTCCAATATTGAAACTATTTCGCTTGCCATGCAGTTCCAGTCGCATTTCATGAGTTTTCAGAGGTGCCTTTATATCTCCTTTCAATTCTTCTACTCCGTTCTAAGTTGCTTCAGGCATGATGGGTCTGCAGACAAACAGCTCTCTGCTGGCACTGTGAAAGAATGGGCACTCTCCACAGTAGGGTTCTTGACAGTCTGTACACTTTTATAGTCAGTTTTACATCACCCCATCAAATATAAGTTATCTCTCCTCCCTCCTCTCTGCCTGTCTGTCTATCCCTCTCTCACTGTCTTTCCCTTTACCGTTTTCTGTGTGTCTGATATACAGTATGTAAGAAGAAATACACACGAAAGAGGAATACTATGCTATGCAGGAGTTCATATCATTTGTAAATAGCTACGTATTGAACACTGTTAGTCAGTTCTCCAAATTACTAATGATTGAATCCTTCAGCTGCTTCTAAAGGAAAACAGAGTTCCAATATTGAAATCATTTTGCTGGCCATGTAGTTCCAGTCAGTTTTCATGAGTTTTCAGTTATGTGCCTTGATATCTCTTCGCAGTTCGTCCACTCTGTTCTCCAGTTGTGTAAGGGCATGAGTCTTTCATCAAACAACACTCTGCTAGCACTGTGTAAGAGTGGGCACAGGTGTCCTATTAGAAGCTGTTTACACATATATGGATATTTACTCATTGGTTTTGGCCTCTGGTTTACACGTAAACTGAGTTTTAGAATGCACAAAGTTCGGTTTGAAAAATGTCCCATTTCATTAGTTCGCTATCTGAAATTTGGCTTAAGCATGTATGCATAGGCCTACATCTCCGTTCTCGAGATCGTTCGGCTCTCGCAGGAGAGCGGCTTTCCACGCAGTGGACCGATCATCAAAGTGCTTCACGGGGTTCGTGCGGACCACTGCACTTGAGAAGCTGAGATAGATTACACGCCGTATTGGGCAAGATCGCTGGCCATGGTGCTGAAGTACTCCCACGGCCGAGAATTGTCAAAGTAGTAAACATTCTTGGGCTCGGGAATACGGGGCACCACTGAGAGCTTGGACAGTATCTGCACTCACAGACATGTGTGAGGTCTGAAGAGCAAACACCCCCGGCCGATGATGGTCAGAGAGCAATGGAGCAAGGTGAACTGGAGAGGATAAGGTAAGACGCCTGACGAATCCTTGAAACAGCGGCAGAAGGGAGGCGAATGGGGAGGTGGTGGGAGCGAGGTAGAAAGAACATTTCTGACTGGAGACAGGTGAGCAGAGAATAGATGCTGTATGGTTAATTAAGGGGCGTTCCAAATTTGAAATTCCACCGAATGACGGCAGAGCGGAGAGTGAGATGCAGTTGGTTAATAAGACGTGCCAATCTGTTCGAGCTGAATCCAGACAGTTGAGCGGAGAATAGAATGCAGGTGGTAAATTAGACATGCCAAATTTCATTACACTTTTCCCGAGCTTTCGTTTTTAACAAAACGTCCATTTAGGATATTGAGTCCCATGAAAATTAGCCTATGTTTTTCACTCCCATGCATTGAGTGCCTAATGATAAAAATAAGTTTTTGCGTTTAAACGTGAAATGTCTGATGTCTAAGTGTCTAACCTTTCATTGCATATTATATGTGATTTTGGGAACTCTGTGATGAATAGCACTGACATACTAGATGGCAGTCAAAAGATTGTGTAATGATTTGGACATTTTTATCACAACGCCAATATCTCTGCGCCAACCAAAGAACCGCTGTAATTATAAATTTGTAACTGTAATGATCACCTTGCATTGATGATGTCACGGGTGTCCTCTTGCCCCTATCTCTGGGTCCGTTCGAAACAGGGAAGGCAGCTGTCCTTCCAGTGAGCTAACTGGACATTGAGTCATGAAGTGTGGATCAAAACAAAAAATTGCTTTACTTCCTCCCTTGGCAGTTGACTGCATTTGTGGGCGTAACGGTGATATTTGAGGGCACCATCAGATGCTGACTTCGCTGCCTTTGTACCCAAAATGCTGTGCGCCACCTCCCTCTCAACCGGAAACTTGAAAAATAAACATGGCTACTACCCAAGCTACCACCTTATAATGTTCTTTATTCAGACACTTATGTACACAGATGTTGAGAATTGAAGCGATAAATCAACATTGTAGTACCTAAATATGCCGTCGCTAGATCTATTTATAGCCTATTTCACGATTCCGCCGTCTGGTGGTCATTCACCGTTCAAATAGCATGCGTAAGCTAAGCGCTAACGTGATGAACGTAACTCCCGCCATGGAATCGCCATAAGATCAAATGCGCAGGGCAGCGCACTAGTTAGTGCGTTTGAAACGACCGCCTCATCAGCTAACTTCACCTGTCTGATCAGAGACCTGTTCATGTAGGGGGGAGTCATCAAGTCACTGCCTTCCGTTTCGAATTGACCCCGTGTAGCCCTACACCTTTTGGTATGGTGTCTGTGACGCTGCCGTCTTGTTAACCACAAGAATCGTGCTTGTATGGCCTATGGTCCCCGCGTCCACTCGGTGGTGCTTTAAAGTGTCCTTCAGGAAATAAACACAGAAGACAGCAATTTTATTGTAATCATGTCTGGCTGAGTAGTATCCTTTATAGAAAGCTGAGGGAATTAAACAATTATTTATAGTAAAGTGATTGAAACAGGTTAAAAGCCATGCCTGAATTCGGTCTGCCGCACTCAATAAGAAGCAGGTCGGGTCTGTCTGTCTGTTGTTTGAGAGTGAGAGACAATTCCACTTTGAACCTAAAGGATGAATAAAGACGAAAAAACACTTAGTATTTCTTTAAGGATGGGGAAAACACCCACGTCACCATTTATCATTCATTGTTATTAAATGCCTTTGGTCTCCAAGCGCTATCTGATGCAATAGCAGTAGGCCGTTGGCAATATCAAGCATTGATCTTGGCTGCTTGAGCAACTCCTCACACTGCTCTTTTAATCCATCTGGGACCGAGTGCTGCTATGGGTGTGTGTGTGCATCTGTCATGTTATTACGTAAGCACTTGATGAGAGGATAAGCCATGTGTGATGGAGCTGTGTGGGCCTGCCTTGGTGCCTGTGAAGGTAGGAATCTGAGAAGGTGTTTGGCAGTATTTGGCAATCTCTGTCTCTCTCTGTCTCTCTGTCTCTCTCTCTCTCTCTCTCTCTCTCTCTCTCCGCCTCATGGACTAATACTGTATTAGCTCAAGTATCACGCATATGCTATAGAGAACAAATTGAAAGTGAGCGAGAAGAGGTTTTTGTTCAATACCATCAAGCGTATTATCCCTCATACGACCACCAAGCACTAACAAAAGCATGACTGATAATATTGTAGCTTAATTACATTTTGATAAGGCTGACTTAGTATGAATTTGAATTCGTATACCTAGCCATACTGCTGTGCATTGCTGAAGGAGTGATCTTGGGAAGGTCAGAAACACTCCGCTTGATGAGAGTTTTTTTTCTATTATGCATATCCTGACTGGTCCACTGGGCCCTCTTTGGCTTGAAAGGGAGGTAGGATGTTATTTCTAATTTCTGTCTGTTCAAGTCGTTCCAGGATTTACAGGGTACATGATGTATCTGCGTCCTAGATTTTTGTTTTTCCTGTTTTTGAGAAACTGCTCTACTGAGACTGAAGCAGTAGGCCTATGTCAAAACAATAATAACAAAAAAACACCATGTTTGGGCCCATTTCTCTGTCTGTCTGGTCTGGCCTCTGTCTGTTTCTGTTTCTGTCTCTGTCTGTCTCGTCTGGCCTCTGTCTGTTTCTGTGTGTGTGTGTGTGTGTGTGTGTGTGTGTGTGTGTGTGTGTGTGTGTGTGTGTGTGTGTGTGTGTGTGTGTGTGTGTGTGTGTGTGTGTGTGTGTGTGTGTGTGTGTGTGTGTGTGTGTGTGTGTGTGTGTGTGTGTGTGTGTGTGTGTGTGAGTGTGTGTAGATATGCGCCAGAATGAGTCGCATCACAGACCTTTTCTAAATGGAAGACATCGAGCAGTGGCATTGATGCAATACCGTTCTCCCGACAGCTTGAATCGCATGAATGAAATAGCTGCAAAATCCTACAGTGCCATTGGGTGCATCAGAGTAATGCAGCCTTTGGGTCCACACAATACATGTTATTTTTATTTTCAATTTGTTTTCTTTGCTCTTGCATGTTTCCGCGCCCCTGTAGTACTATCATCAATCAACCAAAGCATATCTTCACATTGGGCTACATAAATTCTCAATTTCACAACATTTTGAGACACTTAGTTATTGGGAAAGCATTCTCTATGACAAGTGGAATATAGAGCCTGTCTAATCTTAAAGACTGGGACCATAACTGTAGGAACAGACAGCAGGCGTTGAAAGCGGTGGAAGTAGAGTAATTGACTTTGTGTGAAAGAGTAAGCAAGGGGCAGAAAACTGCTGCAAAGCTGCAGTGTTGAGGGCGTCAAAGGCGCCAAGAGAGAAGTTGAAACACAGGCTTCGGTTTGCCACTCTCCCTGATTAAACGTTAAAGGTCAAACCTTTCGCCACGTTCATCGTCCCCGATGTGTGAAGTCAATACAGGATTCATGGTATGTTCCTATAGTTAGAGTTGATATGAAAAACGAAAGCAATCATTTCCACGACGCAACTCATTTTACATTTGTTTCTATTGAGCTGAACAAACAGTGAGGCTGCCAAACTAGGTTATTGCATCAATGGAGAGATGAGACTTGTGTACAGTTATTGAACACTGAGGTAGTTGGGAAGTCATTTTAATGAAAGGGACATCTTTGCTTTAATTAACTGACTCTCAGGTGCTAATGGAAGACTCAAACCAACATATTGGACCAGAAAATATGAGGCTGTAAATAAATCACTGTTATTTCTTTTGTCTTTGTTGTTGTTTTCCCACATCAGAGGTGGCACAGAGATATTGAGCTGTATCCCTTATTCCCTATCCAATGTAGTAGGTACAGTATATAATCTATAGGAGAGCTCAAAGTAAACTCAAAGCTGTTTTATTTTTGTAGTGTTTCTCTTTTCTCATGTTTCCATAGAGACACCACATTTGACTAGGGACAGACTATGACTTCATAGGGCCCTCGGCGAGACAACAAGAAAGCACCCCCCCCACCCCCCACCTCCCCTTGAGGATTGTTAGTTTACAAAAAAAACGGGGTTTTAGGCCACATGTTAAGACCCTATATTGTTGGGTGTTTGGGGGTTTGTCCCTCAAGAACAAAATAAAATACAGTAATTAGAATGGAAAAGAGAATGGAAATAATAGAGGCTTGGGCTTCAGGACCTCCTTTGACTCCTGGGCCTACCAGGAAATAGCATGTTTACCAGATTATTAGTCCATTCCTGCACCAAACTCGTGCTGAAAGACATCCATCCAATTTTTCCCTTACCAGAGGACACTGTGACACATATTCACAGGCAGAAGTATCTGACAAAAATACACCCCTTGTTCTGTCTCTTTCCCTCTCAGTCTCTGTGTGTGTGTGTGTGTGTGTGTGTGTGTGTGTGTGTGTGTGTGTGTGTGTGTGTGTGTGTGTGTGTGTGTGTGTGTGTGTGTGTGTGTGTGTGTGTGTGTGTGTGTGCGTACCTGCATGCGTGCGTGCGTGCGTGCGTGTGTGTGTGTGTGTGTTTGTCGAGCATGCGTGCCTGCCTGCTTGCCTGCCTGTCTGTCTAATGGACATTTCACTGACAATGACTCATGAACATCGTTCGAATGACAACAATTAAGTATGCCCACCCATAAGGAACACGGAACAAGATGTCCCCTGAAAAAAACGAAAAAAATAATCATCGAATGCAACTTTGAGAAGGAGAGACGGGAGGGTTGTCTATCAACTTTCCTTGTTTATTTGGGCCCCTTAATGGAAGATGGTTCATTGGTATTCTGTGAAGTCTGTGGAGTGCATTGTAAATGGGCCTGTACTCAATTTGATTTGGGGGAAACTTCAACCCAGTGATGCCAGGAAAAACGTCCATCTTGGCAGTCAGATCTGCTCGTATAACGTGGGCAGACATCTCAGAGGCAGAGGCGCGGTGGTGGTGGTGGGGGCGGATGGAGGCTGCATGAGGGGTGAATGATTTCATGCCTCATGGCTTCCTCGGGGCAGTTTGATTTCGTGGGTCATATTGAGAAAGCAGGAGGGACCCTGACAGTTACAGTTGCCCCTTTTTTTAAGCTTCACCCATCTCAGTAATGGGAGCAGAGGCTCAGCAATAACCTCACAGAACAAAATATTACCCAGTGTAGCGCCTCAACAAGAACCTCTGCCCGAAATGTGTTTCCTGCTGTTGCAATAACAGTAGATATAAAATATATCCTTCCCTCAAGACCTAGTATATGATACGAATGAATTTTCTACTGTACACAAATGCATCTGATAACAAGTTCTATTTTTAAGGCAAGCAGTATGACCTGAAAATGGACTAGGTCCAAAAAGTCTGTAGCACTTTCTTTCTTTTATCCACTGATTTTTTTTTTGGCTACAATATATAGTTTTCGACCGAAGCCTTGTGTGCATCTCATTTTCTTTGTTATTTATATATGCCTATATATTTGTTATTTTTATGTATTGCTACTGTTTGTGAGCGGACGCACCAAGCAATTCACACAAGTCAGGCGCATTCACTGTACATACATTTACTGTACATTTGTTATCAAGGTAGCTATTCTTCTGTCCCTATACCAATCTGTCCAATCTGACTTGCAACATAGATGCAGACCCTATAAATAGTTTTTTTCTCAACAGGATTCACATCAATCCTCTCAATCCTCTCCAACATACAGTATAGCCTAGTATGTATATCTACAGTTTTCCCGAGAGGCATGGTGGTAATTTAATTAACACGAAGCGCCCTGTTGCACCACAGGACATCTTTATTTGATCGTCACTGCTCGTTAAGTATACAGAGGTGGATAATCAGACAGCACAGATCACACAGCTGAGACCTTGATTCTGGTGGCTTGCAGGTGCCTCTACCTTTCCATGTGTGTGTTAAAATAAGACATGACACAAATTAATGGAAGGAATAACTGGGTGAAGCTGGCTATTTCCATGTTGATACAGATGTGTAGTAACACATGTGTAAGGGTCTTCTGGGAACAGTGGTATTTTTATATGGGAATATGAAAGCATGGCTGGATTGGCCCTAAGGCACACAGGGCATTTGCCTGGTGGACTGTTGATGTTTTTGGCCTGTTCCTCCCCTCAATGTAGTGGTATCAGTCCTCATGCTGCTACAGCTGACCTCTCTTAGTCACATTCAAATATTCATTTTGGCTGTTGTGTTCAAAGTGGCGTATAATAGAGTACAACAAATGTTGTTATGGGCTTCATGGTCTCCCTCAATGCTTGGCGGACCGGTCTTGGCAGAAAATGCCCGGCCTGGCTTTTTGTCCCAGTCCAGTCCTACATGAGAGCTGTGTTGTCCTTATACTGTGAGGCAGCTTGATCTCCAAAAATTCTGTGCTCCTGGACACGGATGTTAAGGACACGAAATCTGTGTCCAGCAGCACGGATTTTGCCAAAATTCCGTGCTCCTAGACACGGAATTGTTTTCTGTGATGGGCACACGGAAGTGCTTTTTATATCCCCATAGCACTGTGTTAACTCTATCAGTAGAAAATACATACCAAATGCTAATCCTAAACAAAATAATGCTACAGCAATTTAAGTTGTGCCCTGACCGAAACATTCCCTAACCTTAACCTGTCATTAAAGACATATTTTTGAGAAATACCTTTTCCAGTTGGTTGATAGGCTATCAAATTCATATAATGAATGAAAGAATACTAGCTGTGCCCAGACCAAAACAATCCTTATAGGGATTCCCTAACCCTAAACTGTCAGTAAGAAATGTTTTTTTTTGTGAAAAATTATTTGAAATTGGAAAAATCTTGAGAAAACACAAGACTGTGGAAACATAGAACTGTGGGAGTGTAGAGAGAGCACTTCTGTGTGTCCATCACAGAAAATAATTCTGTGTCCAGGAGCATGGAATTTTGGCAAAATCTGTGCTGCTGGACACGGATTTCGTGTCCTTAACATCCGTGTCCAGGAGCACAGAATTTTTGGAGATCATGTTGCGTGAGGGTTAGGCCTAGGAACATATGTAAGCCCAGAAGCATCAGGGTACAAGCATTAAGGCAAAACTTCCTGTTTTCATTATACTGAGGCTGGAGATCAATGGTCATAACCTAGTAGCCTGATTATCATCGACTTTCAAATCTCTTCAAGACTTGGTCTGAGCAAGAGCATAACAATGAACATTTCCCAAACGGTATGGTTGATCCACCTCCCTTAGTTTGCTAATGGTCGTTTGCTTCCTGACAAAGTGGGAGGAGTTCCCGTTTTTTCGGGAGCTCAGAATCATGTTTGTATTGTTGTTGGCCTGACTAGAGGCACCGCTGAAGGTGTGGCGTCACTAGGAAGGCACAGCCTGGCTAATACCCTAGAACAGTGATTCCCAAACTTTTGTGTCTCATGTACCCCCCAAACCATTTCATTGTACCATGAGTACCCCCTAACTCATATTTTACATTGCTTTTTCTATTCCAGTGTGACTTTGCTCCATGCATTTGTTCAAATTAAGTTTTCCCAAGTACCCCCTGCAGTATGCTCGCGTACCCCTAGTGGTACACGTACCCCTGGTTGGGAAACACTGCCCTAGAACACATATGTCTAGGGTAAAATGTTAAACTGGTAAAATATGAATACAGCTGGTAATTTGTGCATAAAATATGTAATTTACAAATCACTGTTTTGTTTTTTAGTTGATTTATTTGTCAGTGGCTAACAGTTTTCCAAAAGGGCATGTCAATCTATCTATGATTTCTATGGTTTTCTCACTTACAACGGGTAGTCGTTTATAAAAGGAGAGTTCCATCAAATGCACTCCATGGTGGTGGTGAACGGTTTACTAATGCCATAGGGTTTCTTTGGAAGCCCTTTTTACTAGATAACTCAGACCGAGATAACTCAACAGTAAAAAGTAAAGTAATGGACCTGCCACTCTTTGTGACTTTGTTTACGCAACAGTACTGTAGTTCAAAAAGTATTTTTGTACTGAATGTCGCACTTACGTCTTAGTAGACTAAGACTAAGTCTTTCAAAACTAAAAAAGTGTCTAGCAAAGCTCTCCGAAAACTCCAAAAGAGCAATTCTGAAAACAGCAGAATACCTCACTTCCTATCATTAGACATTTCACAGTGATGTGCAAGGACTCAGAATATGCCTGTCTCGTCCTAGCCTGGCGAGAAGCCAGACTTTAATACTTCTTTCCATTCTCCAAAACGTCTGACTCGTCAGGCTAGTCTCGTCCTTCAGGGAATAATTACAGTGAGGATGGTGTGCAGCTTGTCATCCTACAGATGCTTGCTGAAAAAAATGCATGGAGATGCTCTTTAGCACAGGGTAGACTGCTACTCATCAATCAAAGAGGTAGTTAGTCAGCATGCATGAGACTTGATGTCAACCACAGCCAGAAAAAGTTCCTGCACACTAAAACAATGCAGTGTTAATTTAACACTCTTCTGAGAATTCTTGAGTGTTGAATCAACACTCACAGACTTGAATTTAAGGGTTTGTGGGGTTAATTCCACACTTAAAGAGTTGAATGTAACAATGTGACAAAGTATTCGTATGGGATCAGAATATTGTTGCACACTGACTTTTTGCTGTATGTCTCAGCTTGGCTCTATACTTGAGGAGTTTTGCTTTTCTTTCCTTTGTAAATGGTTAATCTCCGTAGTGGCTCAATTATACAAGTTTAAGTAGAACCAATGGTGGAAACGTGATGCTTTGCAAACCTTAATGAGGAACTGAGACATCTGATTGCTAGAATAGTTGACTTCTTTTTTCGCCTTTCATAAAGTATATTTTTGAAGGCCTCTACTCATGTTCAAGTTTAAGTTTAAGTTCATGTTCAAGTTCAAGTGCTTTTATTTGTCACATGGAAATGTTTACAGGAAAGGCCAAAGCAGGCTCTATTTCCTCAGAAGGTTGAGGTCCTTCAATGTCTGCAGCCAACTTCTGCTTATGTTCTACCAGTCTGTCATGGCCAGTGTGCTCTTCTACGCTGTGACTTGCTGGGGTGGAAGCATTAGGAAGAGAGATGCTGGACGCCTTGACAGACTGGTGAGGAAGGCGGGGTCAGTGGTGGGCATGGAGCTGCAGTCACTCACCTCAACAGCTGAGAGCAGAACACTGAGCAGACTGGACTCTATTATGGATAATCATCATCACCCCCTTAACGCCACCTTCACTAACCAACTGAGTCTGTTCAGTCACAGACTCCGTGCTTTCACCTGCAGGACAGACAGGCTAAGGAGGTCCTTTGTCCCTTGGGCCATTCAACGGTTTAACAGTATACAGAAGGACACTAAGAAAGACATCATTATTGGGGATTGGACTGCCTGAGATGCCAGAGCTGGCCCAGATCTGGAACCTCTTGGCATGTGTGTGTGTCTGTGTCTGTGTGTGTCTGTGTCTGTGTGTGTCTGTGTCTGTGTCTGTGTTTGTTTTTATGTAGCTACTTGACACCTGAATTTCCCCCTGGGGATCAATAAAGTTTCTCTACTCTCTACTCTACTCTACATACATATTACATGTAGTGAAATGATGAAAGGGTCATCAGCTCTGCATACAAATAAATAAAATGAATAAATACAAGAAATAAAACAAAAGATTATCTAAAATACTCTGTTGTTTTAATTAAGTTTAAATGTGTGATAAGGAGAAGTAAGATATTTTGTTTCTAAGAACTTAAATTATGTGAATAGCCTACAGAGCATGAATGGCTGTCTCACAAATAACTCAAACAGGAAAGGTACATTGCACAGTACAGATAAAAAATGTGGTTTCCAGAAAATTATCCCTCCTATATAAATGAAAAAAAATCCCCATTACCCATATCAGAATGGCAAGGTAATTGTAACCCCCTGGTCGACCTCTGTGGCCTCACTGGAATCTAGGCCTATTTATTATTGCAGGTGTAGCATCCAATCTATGCTGAGGCCTGAACAGATGATATAGTGCCAAGCTGCGGTGCAAATGTCTGGGAGGGTTAAACACATGAACAAGTGGACAGTTTAATGGCCAGTAAAAAAAATGCAGTGTTAATTCACACTCACAGTTGACAGTTGCTTTAACATCTTCTAGAGTGTATCTGGTCCCAGAGTACTCTCTACGTGTTGAATTAACACTGCATTTTTATACTGTGTAGGCAGTGATTGGGTGGATGTATAAGCTGCTGGGGTCTCAGTGGTAAATGACGGACCATTGGTCAATGAGTGGGCGTCAGGTTGTCTGGCTGACACATTCTCAATTGGAATGGCATGGTGGTAATGAGCACCCGATCCCATGTGTCTGTCTGTCTGTCTGTCTGTCTGTCTGTCTGTCTGTCTGTCTGTCTGTCTGTCTGTCTAGTATCTATCTTCTCACTGTCTTTCTAACTGTCCCCAGTCTGTATGTAGTATAACAGTCTGTGTGTCTGCATGCTTGTCATTTGTCTGTCTATCCCTGCATGTAGTCACTAACTGTAGCCTACATTTTGACGTATAGTCTGCTGTTGAACTGCCAGCAGCGTGGAACTGCCACAGCATTAGGCTGTAGGTTGCCACAGCCACAGGCTCCATGACTGATGCAGATCAATTCAGAGATGCGCATCCCTCAGCCTCGCAGTACATCATGCTTGCCTCGGGCCAAGATGGGGAGTCCCATTTGTGGCGATGGGGTGAAGCTACAGCTAACCGATGCATTAGGCAGTGGTATGAAGGGAAGGGAAGAACTCACACAGCTCTTACAGCAGGCTTTATTTTAGCCTCATTTTTAGTTTTTAGGCAAAGTTGTTGTCGAAATTGTCAAAATCGCGACACAATATTACTCACTGTAAAATGCAAGCGTATAAAATTGTATTTTTATGTAAGTAAAAATGGACAAGGAGATTTATCCTGTGCTGCTTTCTCATTGTAGTTTGTCAGCATGAGTTCATTGATTTTGTACAATGTTGAGTCTATCATCACACACACACACGCACACACACACACACACACACACACACACACACACACACACACACACACACACACACACACACACACACACACACACACACACGCACGCGCGCGCACACACACACAAACACACACAAGTGACTGTTTTTAAAAGATGAATCCCTCTGGTGAACTTCCAAGACCTTAGATTTATCATCTGAGCTTCAATTTGCCTTTTGACGCCCCCAAAAAGCATTATCAGCGATGACTTTATTCCCCATAAAATATCATGTCTCGTATTCGCATGGGCTTAGCAGTTTGTTCCACCATTTACATCCCCAACCAAACTAACTGTCTTTGATTTTCTTTCATTACTCAATGCTGCGTGGGCCTGTACAGTATCTCGCTCCCCTCAGAAGCATGATAGTGATATCAGTTCATGAAAGATGGAGTGCTATCAAGAACACAAGCTTAATAAGGTGTTGGTCTGTTATCTATTGCTGGCTATATTGCATCCTCGCACAGCAAGCTATACTTAGCTGTATTCTTCAAACATGCCCCAGGGAGATATCTATGAACATGAACATGGTTATACTGCATACACAAAATCCCACATACCACACACGCAGTACAAACAGAGCATTGTTTGAGCACACACGTAAAAACATGGCGCTATGTAGAGGAGATATGCTAATGACATGTTTTGTAGACACATTATCAAGCAGTCCATATGCCAGAACACACACAGTAGGCACACACAACACAGTAGCACAATGCATAATGAGTGCGGAAACACCCATATTGAGGTACAGTATGTCACAGAAGTGAGTACACACGTCTCACATTTTTTCTAGATTTGTAAGTATATCTTTTCATAGGACAACATTACTGTAAAGAAAGTTTAGTGACCTGTTAACAATAGCTGCTTAAATGTTTTGTTCACTCACAAAATACAGCCATTAAAAAAATACAGCTTCTCAGACACTCTTTACAGGAGTTTAACCTTGGGTGTACTCACTTTTGTTAAACGTTGTCAAACGTTAATGGCTGTATTTAGATTTTTTTGTCAGTGAACAACAAATTTAAGCGGTTATATATGTTGTTAACGGGACACTAGTCATTGCGTCGCAATGAAATGTCTTTAATGTTGTCCTATGAAAATATATACTTACAAATCTGCAAACAGAGCCGGTTCTGACCTCTGTGGGGCCCTAAGCAAAAATATGCCAAGGGGCCCCCCTAACTATAAAAAAAATCATGTCATCCAGACACCACTTCATCCCCCCCCCACCCCCCCCCCCCCCCCCCCCCCCCCCCCCCCCCCCCCCGCCCCGTTTTTTCCAGCAAGTATATATTTGTCCAGCCATAGGCGCATTTGTTCCCACACTAGCTAGAGTTTTTCAGACCTTAGGGCCAGATTACACTAACGGCCTGATAAACTGACTCACACGTGGATATACATGAATGAAATTATTATTATTATATTAATACCCACAAAGGTTAAACATAAAAAATGGCGTTGGTACCATGGGAGTTTCACAATGTGGCATACAAGTCATACATAGGCCTAATGTAGCATACATAGGCCTAATCTAAAGAATTTGAAAAAAAAACCATTGTCTATCCATAAAGGTTCCCATTAATTTAGAAATGACACAAACTAGACTGGATGCCAACAAAATACATTTCCTTTAATTATTAGCACAGGTGTTGCCTAAGAGTATCCTAAATTAGATATTGGAGGCCAGGCTTGCACATCTGAAGACATAAGGCTTGCACATGCAAGACGTGGTGGTAATGTGAAAGTAGCCTACTTAAAGTAGGTGAGGAAGGTAGCCTAATACACTGCGCGCCCTCGCCAAAGTTTTCTCTCGCCAGCAGCAGTAAAATGAACAGGTTGCATTTTTCCTCACAAAGTTAACGTTCTAAGCGGAGTTTAGCATATTGCGTCGTATTTCGCTGTTAAAAGTTTGTTGATCACTCTCCATCTCCCTCTGCAAGCGGGGCTGGTGCACGATACCCACACAAGACTTTCATTGTTTTGGCGAGCTGATTAGAGTAACCGACTTGATGGAGGACTAGGCTACTGAGTAAAGTATTCAATAAAATATTCGGGAGATAGACAGATCATAATCTCAGCGTCAATCCCGCACACATCTTAACACACAGACGCCCGACCAGTCCCTTTCCTCTCCTCTCTCCCGGGCGGGCGGGCGCAAGCACACGCGCACACACATACACACGGCACCCCTTCCTATCCCGTTGATTCGATTGCACTCACGTTTCGTCGGCTAGAAGTCAGCTGATGTTTCTCAACTAGGCAGCTACTACAGCTTTCGAAAAAGCAGTAAGACATTGACAGCAAGACATAATTTTCTTGATTCTTCCTGTTGATTCGTTTACACAGGCGGATTTAAGTTCCCGCGGTAACGCAAGGAACGCTTGTAATGCGCACTGACTGACATGGGCAGGAACTCGGCATTGTTGTGAGATTCTCACTCAAGATTCTCACTACTGTTCCATCCGAAATTAACCACAGAAGAAGGGGTGACCCGCGTAGGCCTAGATACGTGACGGAATCAATAATAAGTTCGTAGTTTTTTTAATTAGCCTATTTTTTTTAATTATTTTTTTTTTACCTCAACGTAAGTGACGTCATGGGCAACGCGAGGCCCTACGCAGAGAGTGTAGAGAGCGTTATGGGCCCGCCGGCTCTGTCTGCAAAAATGTGAGGTGTGTACTCACTTCTGTGACATACTGTATTTCTACAGAGGCAATAGCGTGCTGATTTGGCCATGGTATGGCTTAAGAGATAAACACAGGGTTGGCCACTGCATAGGAACAGATTGGGAGGAAATGAAAGACATGTGTTTCCAAATGAAAGGCTCCTTGATGCATATTCATCAGCTTCAAATGGCTGAACCAGTCACAGTATAATGTAGACTCACTAAAGACTCTGCTGCAAATGTGTGGATTATGATGTCTTTTATGAATAAAGAAAATGTGCTCATTTTTGAAATTAGGTTTACTTTAAATTTTAAATCGCTTTTGTATGTCAAAGCGATAAAATGGATGCAGAAGATAAGAGAAGATGTGGTGTCAGAATGTAAAGACAACAGAGGTATAATGTAACAGGGAGTCTCCCTGAGAGTAAAAATGCATTGGACGAATCATCTCGCATTCGTAGCAGGGAGACTTCTTGTGTTCCATAAAATCATTCCTGCAAGTGGAATGAATTAAAGGGAATTATGGTGTCCCTATACCGTAGCCTACATGATGAATGTCCCGCATGGTGGATTTTAAGGAGCCTTGGCCATTTCATGGGATTCTGTGAGATCATGTTGATCTATATCTGACCTGGGCAGCCGTGGCCTAGTGGTTAGAGAGTTGTTCTTTCAATCTAGGGGTTGCAGGTTCGAATCCCCCATAACCTCTCCCTACATAGCCATCTTTGGCTGAAGTGCCCTTGAGCAAGGCACCTAACCCCACATTGCTCCAGGGACTGTAACCAATACCCTGCAAAATAATAACTGGAAGTCGCTTTGAAGAAATGAAAGCGTCAGCTAAGTGCAATGTAATGTAATGTAATCCACCCCCCTTACCTTACTGTAACGCTGAGCCTCTGTTATAACCTTATTGTCACCAAAATGGTAATGACCAAGTCTTAATCAGTAACCTAAGACTCCTTGCATTGTCATTGTTGTTATGATGTAGCTGAGTGTTTTCAGCATAGAATGAATAGGCCTGTTGACGTGCATATGCAGTAAGAGGCTATGGCATCCTTATCTGTGTTCGTCCCCTTATTAGAAGGAGGACCATTCGCCCTGACCCCAGACCAGAGAAACCTACGTAAGATTAGTCTTAACCCATAGGCCAGTCTTAACTATGTTACTGAAACCGGCCTCAGACTTACTTACAGCATGACCACCATGCTAATGCTGCTTCTAGTGGTAGTCATTGTAAAGTCTGCTCCAATATTTGTTAGAGAGAACTTAAAATACGACAGAACACAACGGATGGAAAGCTATTGAGACAGCCATCTCTAAGGGGTTTAAACACTTCAAGACTTTTGAAGATACTAAAAGGGGGTGTTAAAAGTGTTGGAGGGTGTTTGAAGATGGAATGTTTTAAAGTTCTGAGACTTGTTAGAGTACCCTTGTGTAACCTAGACAAAGTGCAGAATGTGTTATTGGTGCATTTTAAGAGAGAGTAGATAAGCCAAATATCCTCAGAGGGTCCTTTACACACCTAAAAATCTGCAAAAACAATGTCCGCACAATTACAGGCCAGCCGAGTCAGTGAAACTAAAAGAGATCAGATAGCAATTTTAATTATTTCTTTTCTTTCAGCCCCAACTCTCAACTCGCTCAAATAAGTGAAGTGTTTGTCTGTGCTCTGCTCTGCTGTGATGTTCTGTATTTAACATTCATCCAATGTGCTGGGGAGGTTTGGAGTGTCTGAAGTCATTGCAACCTCTCCTCCGCTCTCTTCACAAGCACAAGGGGATGAGAGTTGAAGACTATTGGGCTAGTCTATAAATGGCAGCAAGGGTAATCTTCCCATGACTTGGAGGGAAGGGATTTTCGAATCCCATATTGACTGATTGAAGCATGGTCTCGGAAGACCCAAAAGGCACAGGAGACGTGCATCAGCTTTTGGGTTGCTACGTGCAGGCCCACCGACAGGGATGGATAATGGGTCAGTTGCCTCGGGCCCAGGGAGAGGGAGGGGGTCCAGAATTTGGTCTCCATTCATTGTATGCATTGAGACGGGGCCCTTTCAGAGGATTTTTGTCCCTGTCCCGGTTAATGGTGTCAGCAGCCCTGGCTACTGTATGTGGTCTGGATTAACTGGAGGAGGTCAGCACAATGTTCTTAACACCATGGGTACATTTTTGGTCATTTAAGGACTGCAAAAGAGAATTGATACACCCTCCTCCTTTAAGAAAAAAAAGTCTGTCCAAAGACTGTCCAAATTTTTGTCTGATTCAGTGATACAGTGAAAGCCACTTTGATACAATACTGAAATAATATTGTCTCCCACAGACTTTCACCTGTTGTACCATTCAACTGAAAAAAAGAAGTTTGAAAGAACACCATAATGCCAAAAGCAGCAAAACAATAACACAACTAAGTTGACCGAGCTAAATTTAATTCATTAAATGCACACATTGTGCTCTACAATTAGCCGAACTTTGGTTGATCTCAATGTTATATGTTCATAATTGCTGAAAGCTTTCCTTAAAAGATTTATTTCGGCGTCATGCCTAGACGCAGCCAAGGCAACTAGATTGACATCCAACAGAAACATTCCGATCGATTGGCTTTTGCATGCTTGCCATGACAGGAAGGACCAACAAAGCAACAGAGCGGCTCTCCAGCGCACAGGGGGCGAACTCGCCCTCTCTCTCTGTTCAAGAATCAATCCGCCTCTTCATAAGTTCACAAGGTCACTAAGAATTTGAACTCCAATCTCGAGTAGGCTACACATTTGATTATAATTATATTATCATAATATAACAAGAAGGCCAGACTGCAGCAAAACAAAATGTTTTTACACAGTAACAAATGGGGTGTCAATATGTCAGAGTTAACTTTTATGAATCCAGATAGAGTCTTTACCACACTGTGCAGAGTTTAATTACTTGGACAGTAGAGGCAAACATCAGTGTAAAAGTCTACAGCTCTTAATATTTACACAACTCTGCGTACAATTAATGAAAAATATTACACTGACTAAAGTGAGAAATTATTACTATGTTAAACAAATGTTTGAGTTAATTTCAAGTCTTAAATAGTTATAACATAACAACTGGTCATTTTCTGTGTACACTTTTCATCCTGATTTCTGTGACATTTAAATAATTCTACTTCAATACATTGCGAGGGTATTGACAATGATCAACAGCTGGGATAAAATAATTAAGTAAAACAAACCAACACAATCAATCAAACATCACAAGCGAAAACACCACCCACACATATCCATATACGGTACGTACACCACAAATTGGAAAGTGAGCAACCGTAATCCCGACCTATAACATTGAGCTGCCCTTGGAGATGATGTGGAGGCAGTGCCAACGCCTTAACAACGTTGTTAAAAAATCCCAATAAATCATTACAGCTGGCTGTCCCTGCACAGGAGAGCCTGTAATTAAATAATGTCAGCTTAAGCCCTGTTTCAGGCCTTCCAGTCACACCGGCGATGTACAGCTAGAAAAATCGACAGGGGAGACAAAGGGGTCAGGAAGAGAGAGGAAGCCCAGAATTGGGTTGCTTATACATTGAGGGGGCCTTTTCAGATGACTTTGCCCTGGGCCCGGCCAAAACTGTCAGCGGCCCTGCTTACAGCGATGCTGCCACACAGATAAGGGATAATTGAAGTCACAGAGAGTCTTGTTTGTTAGCTGTGGGTCTCAGTGCTGAGAGAGACGGTAATGAGGTCTAGCCTGTTGATGACCGTTTGAAGCACACACAGTCTCAGCTTTGTGTGTGTGTGTGTGTGTGTGTGTGTGTGTGTGTGTGTGTGTGTGTGTGTGTGTGTGTGTGTGTGTGTGTGTGTGTGTGTGTGTACTGTGTGTGTGTGAGGGTGGGAATTTATCTCAGAGTATTAATTGTGTCTCCACACATTCCCACTCTTTTTTTTTAGTTTTCCACCGTAACGTAACAGTCTGCAGAATACTGATACGGTACAACCAAACTAGGCCTACCTGTCAGAGAGAGAGAGAGAGAGAGAGAGAGAGAGAGAGAGAGAGAGAGAGAGAGTGTGTGTGTGTGTGTGTGTTTGTGTCGCTTTAGCGCTTTTGACACCCTCGGCTCTAGAAACGCTTTTGCAGCTTTTAACGCTTTTGCCGCTTGCTCTTCCATACAAAGTTAATTACTTCCACCGCTTCCACGTGTTCAACGCCGGCGGTGTGATCGCACGGTAAGAGAACAAACCACGTTGGGAAAGTAGTAGTAACAGCAGTGTTTTCACATAAGGGCTTGCGTTTCATTTTTTCATCAGTGAAAGGTGACTGCTTGATGCTTGGAAGAAGCCATCTTGCACCAGTTAGGCCTATATTTTTAGTCAACCAAGGCTTCAAAGCCATATCAGACATCTGTTGCAGCCATTTTCTAAATCAGCTAGAGTTTAATTAGTTCTACATACAGGTGTGTAAATCACTTTAAGGACCTACAATACATTGGGCTCCGTGCACCATCTGTGTTGATTTGGGGTGTGTGAAAAATATAGCACAGATTGTAGTTCCTGAGTTCAAGTTGCAGATTATCGCCCTCCAGTGTAACTGACTTGTACACCATATTGCCTCTCCTTTTAGGAGCCTGTGTGATGGCAGTCTGTTTCGGGCAGTCTATTATGCTGGGGCCTCAGCCGTTGGTGTGTTCGTTGTAGTGTTATTTGCGGCTCTGCGATACCATCTAGAATATACCATTTCCCTTGAGCAAATTTTAACAACCACTTAACTCTGAAGAAAAGGGCAACGTTAGGGAAAGGAGGGATAGATAGACAAAGAGCAAGAAAGGGAGAGAAGACGAGAGGAGAGAAATGAAAGAAAATTGAAGTGTGGGGTGCAGTTCCTTTAGGTTGAATTGTAATGGGTCGTATTTTCTGCACGTATTCTGCCCTTGGTGATCTTTTATTCAAGATTTTCTTTTTCTGTGAGCTGAGCTGAGACCAACACACAAAATGTGAGATGCTGAATGTGATGCTGAATGAATGGAGGCTGCAGACAGCCTGGGAGCTGGTATTGAACACACAGAATGTCTAAAGAAAGAGGGAGATTGAGACAAGGACAGGAAAAAAAACAGACAGATTTTAGGGACAGAATGAGCAAGTGTGTGAAGGGAAAGACATTGGTTTCATTTGAGGTTGACCATAGAATCACCATTTGTTTACAGTGCATCTATGGTGTGTCTTACCTTTGGTATAATCAGTAATGCAACAGAGACAGCAGATAGATACGAAGCAGGTAATAAGAGAAAATCAGAGTTATTTCAACACTTAGAAAGTCAATTTAACATCTTCTAGGATATATTTGCTCCGAGAGTACTCTCTAAGTGTTAAAATAACACTGCATTTTTTACTGTTTAGCGGATTCAAATAAGCCTACCTCAGTATTTTTAAAAACAGGACAAAGCAATCCCACAGGTCATTGGCCTTTTTAACAAACATGTAGATTTTAATAAATCACCCTATTTAGCAGACCTGAGAAGGGATGCCACTTCACACGTCATTTCTTTATTGATTTTACGTCTTGCTGTTTTGTACACCATATCCTATGGGAATGCTGTGGGGTAAACTGGGACTGTTGACTGATTGTTAGTGGTTGACATCTTTCCATGTCCAATGTCCGTGTCTAAATGTGTTGTCCTGTGGTAAATGTTTAGTGGGGGTCTAATTGTATTGACTTGTTTTCATGTCTCATACTCTGGTGCTCCATTTACTGGAAGAACTTTCTCCCACTACTACTACAACTACGGCTACTACGGAAGAAAGCACGAAGAAATTAACAAAGAAGAGACAGATAGTAAGGAAGAATGCAAGTGGAATAAGAGAGAGAAAAAGCACAAAAGAAGAAGTCAGAAAAGAAGAGAAAGAGACAGTGGCTGTGTGGTACGGCACTTGCAGAGAGAAAATGAGCTATGTCCTTTAGCTCCAGGAAGTTGTGTAAAGCTTCTGGGTGTCAGCGGAGGCTTTGCACTCTGCCCAGGTCTCAGCTAAAGGGGGCGTTATGTGTCAGGTGTCAGGGAGAGCTGAGAGCACAGCGGTGAGCCTGGACGATGGAGGCTGGAGGCTGGAGACTGGAGACTGGAAGCCCAGCCGTGTAAATATGGTGCATACATGAAAGGACTCCGAAATGATTGTCCCCATCCGCAGCCCCTTCCTCTCTTCCAAGAAAGCACAGGTGGTCTGTCTAGGTAGCAGAGGCAAGTACAATGCAGTAAAGTGAAATAAGGTATTTTTTCTTTCCCCACCTAAAAGATCCACAATATGCTATGCATAAATACATGCTATACCCAACATATACTGTAACAATATGACACTGTATGGTATAATATTACTAAGATAATATAAACAAATATTTACTCACTTGTCACCAAATACATCCGTTTCCTGCAATTTGTCATATTTTTTATTAGGTGAATTTGTCATATTTTAATATACTTAACAGAATAGTTAACATTTAGTTTCCACTGAGAAATGGCACTGCGATGCCAGTGCCACAGCTTAAAAACCGTGTCACAGTGTAGTCAGAGCATTATTCTCCAAACGTCTAAGTAAAAGGGATACGGTTCAGAGGTTTCTCTGTGTCCTCAGAAGGCTAACTCAATTTCACCCGAAGCACAAGGGCAGAGCAGCCTCTTTGTGCCCATGATGCCAGCAGGCTGCTGGGATTGATTGCAGGCTCCTCTGTTCTTGACCCAAGCACACATCAGGGCACCACATGGACCATTGCAGGAGGAGGACAGACACTCACACACAGCTGTGGTGGTGTGTGGAGATGGCCACTCCAGGCAACACTATTCTTCACTGCATATAATGCACAACATGTACAGTGAGTCCAATATGTATTTGATCCCTTTCTGATTTTGCCGGTTTGCCCACTAATGAAGACATGATCAGTCTATACATTTATGATAATGTGTATTCAAAGATGGAGAGACAGAATATCAAAAATAAATTCCAGAAAATAACTTAAAATAATATATTTTAATTTATTTGTATTTAATTTAGGCAAATAAGTATTTGACCCCTCTAGCTAAAGAAGATAAAGTACTTTGTGGCAAAGCCATAGTTGTGTAGCACAGAGGTCAGATGCTTCTTGTAGTTGTTGACAATGTTTGTGCATATATCAGAAAGAAATTTTGCCAACTTTTCTTTGCAGATTATCTCTAAAGCAATTATAGTTTGTGGCTGTAGCTTGGCAAATGGGAGGTTCAGTTCTCTCCATAGAATTATTATAGGGTTAATATTTGGAGACTGTCTAGGCCACTTCACAACTTTGATATGCTTCTTATTGAGCCACTCCTGCGTTGCTTTGACTGTATGTTGTGTATTATTGTCATGTTGGGGAAATGGCCCACCCTTCAGTGTAGTGGTGGAGGGAAGGACGTTTGCACTCAGGATTGCACATTACATGTCTCCCTCCATCCATTCGTTGACGATGTGAAGTTGTCCTGTGCCTTGGCCACACACACACCCTCAAACCATAATGATACCACTTTCATGCATGATGGTGAGGAGGGTGTTCTTGGGATCATAGACAGTAGTACTCTTTCTCAAAACACATTGAATTGTGATAATGCCAAACATCTTGATTTTGGTTTCATCTGACTACAGCACCTCCTTATCATATCCCTAATCAGTCTGATGTCCGTTGGCAAACCTCAAGTGGGACTGCACAGGTTCCTTCTGAAGTAAAGGTACCATGTGTGCACTACAGGAATTTAAACCTCTGTGGCATTAAGTGCTACCAGTAGTTTTCTCAGTGATTTTGGTCAGTAGCTTTGATATCATTGCCTAGTTCATACCGTATAGCTCTAGGGTGATTTCTTTCTGTTCCCATGATTATCAAATCCCTACAAAAGGTCAAATCTTGTATAGAACCCCAGACAGGCTGATGGATAGTAATTTTGTATTCCTCACATTTTGGAAGAAATGCATCAACATTAATCATTAATACCCAGTCTCTTTCTTGTGGCTTTGCAGCCCATTTAATCTTTGTTCAGGTCTAAAATCGTGTCCCTGATATCATTTGACCACTCTTTGGTCTTTCCCATGCTGGTGAGGTTGGAGTGTGACTGATTCACTCATACTATGGACTGATTCTGCTGATTCAATGTGTCTTTTATGCATGTTAGTACATAAAGGTGTCTTCAACTCATATGACAAGTTGATCGGAAGTGACCATCTGGTCTGTGGGCCCGGAACTGTAATCAGTTGGCAGGGGATCAAATACTTATTTTGCTCGATGAAATGGAAATAAATTAATATATATTCTCTTCAGTTAATTTCTGGATTTTCTTTTTGATATTCTGTCTCTCCATATTAGAATACATATTATCATAACATTTATTGACTGATCATGTCTTTGTTAGTAGGCAAACCAACAAAATCAGCAAGGGATCAAATACATATTGGACTCACTGTAATTTCATAGTTTCTTTTTTATTGCATCATTTAAATGCATCGTTGTGTTATATCGTGCACTGCACTGTCCGGGGCAAGTAGGCCGTACATATTGGTACATGCTGTTATATAGGCCTTCTTTGTTAAACATAACCTAATCAAACAGGGTGAGAAAAAATGTAACCAAATAATGTCTCTAGTGGGCTTGTGCCTCTGTTTGTACTTGTTACCAAAGTTAGCAAGTGTGAAAGAGCTCTCTGTAGGCTCAATTGAATGAGTGGCGATTTTGCTTCCAAACTATTATGACTGTACTGTAGCCTATATGAAAGAACGTACAGAGTCTTTCAAACACAAAAGCCAGATGCACGTCAATTGTAGCCATTTTAATCACATGCAAAGTGGCTGGGAGGTAGCCTAATGTAAGGAACATGGCAGTAATTACACCCTTGTACCATTTGTTCTCTTTCCTTTTGTACCTTCTGGTGTAATAGGCTCCGTTAGTACAGAATGCTTAATTCCTTATCGTCACAATGTTATGCCACATAAGTTCAAATAAAATCCATAAACCCAGAAGTAGGGGGCGCTGTGACACAATGCACCAAGCCCACCACACCATCCTCCATACATATAAACTTGCGTGTCCACGGAGACTAGAATCCAGCCTGAGTCATGTCCCAATATCTCCTTTTCTCCTTTCCTTTCTCCTCTGTTATAATAAAGACCCAAAAAGCCCAAAAGGTGAAAAGGACTCGACTGATATTAATCAAAATAATGCTAAAGCGCATGCTTGACAACTATAATAGGCTGTTCATCAGTGCAGCCCCGTGGCATTATGGGGGAGCTTTGATTTACAATGTCATTGGTTAGACTGAAGAGATAAGTCTTTTAATACATGGCGTATTGTCTACTACCCTACTGTGTAATTAAAATGTTATCTGGCCTTTATCCACCCATGTAATTTCAGCAGTGGCAATATTTTGGGATAGGCTGCAGGCAAATTAAGATAAGATCTACTGCACAATACACGGGAAGCACATTGAATTAAATCCCCTCCGTGCCTTGGCTTTAATTCTCCTGTTGTGTGCCTATTCCAAACCATGCATACGTAGCCTACAATAAATACATGAAATCACATTGTTTTACCAGTAGTCTGCACAGTAAAGAATGCAGTGTTAATTCAACATTTTCAAAGATTGTGAGATCAAATACATGCTGGAAGATGTTTAATTGCCTCTCTAAGGCAGAGGTCTCCTTTTTAGAACAAACCCCTGGACCTCATTATAAGCCTCCCAATGCCCCTTTGACCTCATCATAAGCATGTCAATGCCCCTCTTATTATTAAAAAACAAAATGGGACGAATGCCTCCCAATGGCAAAATATGACTGGCCCCTCTCAGGTGTATTCTTCTCAATGCTAGGGCTGTACCAGTGGGGTGCTTTAGAGCCCCTGTTGAGAAACACTACTCCTAAGTGTTGAATTAACCCTGCAAAATGTACTATGTAGAGTAGTCCATAACATACAGTAAAGTGAATAAATTACAATGCTATTTTTTTCAACATAACTCACATGATGGATGATCCAGAGAGTGGCACCACCACCTGGTGAGAAATTGCTGAATAAACTTCCAGAGAGAGAGGTAGGGACCTCATTATTGACTTTTGCAACTGCAACCACAGCTACACACCAGGAAACCTGTCGTGGACTTAGACTGATTAGAAATACAGTGACACGTGATTTGCCTTAAGATGAATGGTTATAAGGTCTGGGTCTTTGATCATTGATCACGTGCCGTAAGACACAAACACGCTCACACACCCCTGCCCCACACACACACAGCAAGGACAGGATCAATCGAGCGCAAGACCTTGATCTAGTATTAATCACGGCAGAGTCCCTGTAGAAAATATATCAATAGTTTCGCTAGTCAAATACTAGTCCTTTTGTTCAGTAAAGCAAGCAAATTTCCAAAAGAAAATAAAACTTTCAAGTCTGATCCAAAGTGATTTAATCAACATCTACTGTCCTCAGTAAATATTGGGCCACTTTATTACGATTGGCTTTACTTGTGCATCAGGAGTGCCACTTCAAAAAGAGTGCAGTGAAGATGCACATGTGTAATTAGCTTAGCTCTTGGGCTGAAAGGGGAGACAAGGGAAGAAGAGCTTTACTGAAGTGTCCGCCAACGCTTCTTGATTATACTGGGACCGAGCTCACGAGCTAACAAGTAGGCCTAAACAACTTAATTAGGTCAACCAGCCGTTTTCCAGTCTCTATCGTACCTTAAACACAACGTTGATGGTGATTTTTAAATTCATGCACACAGGAACATTTTTTTCCCGACTTTTAATCAGGACTTATAGATTTCAAAATGGTCTCATTAGCAAAACTCAACAGTATTTAACATTTTGAAGCAGAGTTTGAGAAGAAATCCAAGCTGTTCCGGCTTGAGAATTAATAGCCAGCCTATACGTGCAGTAAATGCTATAATATATTGCAATATGCTAATACATGACCGTGGCACCAATATAAAATAGGCTACAGGCATGTAATACTAACAGCAAAGGGATAAATAAAGGATATTGTAGAATAAGGCTAATTATCACTGCATCAATGTTTATTGCAAACCTGTTGGGTTGATCCATTAAATTAAATGGAGCCCTGTTACATTAAATAGGTACATACAAATTGTACTTGCCCTGTACATTAAGCCCTTTGCACAGAGCTTATGTCATAACCTAATTGTCACCAAAATGTAATGGCCAAGTCTTAATCTGTTACTTAAGGCTCTTGATATCATAGCAATGTTGTTATGATGAGTCTTTTCAGCAGTGAGTCAGCAGGCCTGCTGGTGGGCCAGGATGAGTCTCTGCACAAAGTGGCTACGGTTAGGTATGTGCAATTTAAGCACATAATATTATATGTTGATACATGTAGAGATGCATGTGCAAAAGCAACCATAACATAAAAGGTTGTAGTAGATATGCACCGAGTATCTCTATGATGGCACTTTCTGTATGTAGCCTATGTATGTATGTATGTATGTATGTATGTATGTATGTATGTATGTATGTATGTATGTATGTATGTATGTATGTATGTATCTATGTATGTATGTATGTATGTATGTATGTATCTATCTATCTATCTATCTATCTATCTATCTATGTATCTATGTATCTATGTAGGCCTATCTGTGTATGTATGTATCTATGTATGTATGTCTGCATTTGTTTGTTTTTTGGCGTCATGTGTATCAGTGTTGTGTGTATGTGGCAGCTATGTATGTCCAAGACAAATTTCCTTCGGGACCATTAAAATAATCTTGAAAATTGAATCTTGAACAAAGTGTTTCTGCTTTATGTATGTGATGTATAAATATATGGGTCTTGGCTGTTGTGGCCTTTAACAGTTCCGTTGGTCTCTCCCTCAATCTGCTCTGGCCTAAAGCAATGTCACAGTCTGGCTGACTTTTACCCTTATCCATTTTTATTTCACCCCTCTCTCCTAGAGCATCTATCCCTGCCCTGACTCTTTCTTTCCCTCTGGTATAACCAAGTCAATACAGATGAAGTGAAAAGGACTGAGATAGGATGAAGCAACCTGCATCAACCTTACAGGACAAGGTCAGAGGTGGTATTCAAAACGTTTCCAGTGCAAAAGGAAGGGGGTCAAAGTCAAGTCAAGTCAAGTTGGCTTTATTGTCAATTTCTTTACATGCGCTGGTCATACAAAGAATTGAAATTACGTGTCTTACTTTCCCATGCAGACATAGACATATACTCTAGAGACTGTAGGTGTGGACATAGACAATTAGACATAGACAGTACACATACATTCCATCTAGAGGTGGGACAGGACCATGCAATCCCTGGCTGGCAGAGCAGGCTTTCAGCTCATCTTACCGTTTGTGGACTACAAAAAAACAGCCCAGGAATAAAATATATATATTTCACAGCATTCAACATAATACCTGTGAATCCTATTCATCATTTCAGCATGTTGATGCACAAAAACAACGAACGTATCACGCACAACACCTTGCCATCCCATGGTTAAAATATTCAACTGAAATAGAGGAAAAACATAGCCTACGTGGAAAGAATCCCTGGTAGTAAGACATAGAAAAGGCCTAGCGCCAAATAGGAGCACTTCCACAAGGCTGAGTCCACTGGGGATTGGAAGCTATAGAACTGCGCCTCTCAACATGATGCGCCACTCAACGTGATTTGAGAGGTGGAGGACAGGGTACCGGTAAGTCTCTAAAGAGGCTACTGCTCGACGTTTATCATCAGCATCACGCACCAGCTGTCTTGTAGTGTAGCAGTGAGCATGCTCCTAACACGCTATATTTCTGAGGTGGCACAAGATGCCACATCCCAGTTGCACATTTGCTGCAGTCGGCATGGCGCATGCAAAGAAGATGCTGTGAAAGGGAGGACAGGTTCAGCTGTGGTGTAAAAGAGAAATTCATAATGCATTCAAGTCATGATGCTTCCCATCGTTATGTACAGTAGCCTACAGGACAAACGATGTGTCTGTGAATCTAGACATTTTCTCTTGTGAAATTCACAGGGCCAGTGGCCCTATCTTCTAGTTTGAAAATGATAGAAGATACTTATGATGTGACTTCATCTGCTTTAGAAAGCAGACTGACAGACAGTTCCACAGAAGCCATTCAGAACACAAAGAACCCCCCCAAACTTCCCAAATACAACCATATTTTCCCCAAGAAGTACAACCCCACATCCAGATATACTTTAAAGTCATATATTAACCCATACCAGCTTCTTCGGTTCATGTAAATCAGGAAACATTAATTTTGCTGATCAGGTGCCAGAGTCTTTGGCTGCTTATAGTTGAAGCGAGTAACGTGAGCTAATGCGCGGAAGCATAAACATGTGACACGAGTATCTCTTCCAATGGCAATGCATGTAATCGGCATCAAGTATAAATAAAAATCAAGGGATGCATTTGGTGTATGTTTTAGGGCAGTGGTTCTCAACTGGAACAGTCTTGGGACCCACCATTTTCCACTCTCATTCAGTCGCGACCCAATTTTTTTAGCGTTCAAGTCAATTCAATGCAATTCTCAAAATGTAACCAAGACTGGAATGACTGGTTGCACGCTATCTATCTCGCATAAACATTCAGATTGTATCTATGACGACAGATGACACGGAGTTCACTAGCCTATCAAAATAAAAGTTGTAAATTGTTGCAGGAAAAGTTGGATTTTTTTTTTTAGAATTTCGTTTTTTTTACACCAAGGCCCCGCGACCCACCCATGACCCCTCCGCGACCCACTTTTGGGTCGCGACCCACCAGTTGAGAAACACTGTTTTAGGTTGCATTGAATATGTAAGCCCCGTTTCTTTAAAAATGTAAGATAAATATACAGTATGTCTCATTAATTACCTCCCCAAGGAACTCTGAGGTCAGTTACAAGATCATTTTGAGAATGGGGTTACTGTCGGAAAAACATGTTTACATTTTTCATTCATTCATTCATTATACTGTAATGGTGGTTGTACTGTTCATTATTTAAACACTGCAGATATTTAAACTTACAGATATTGTGTGTGAAAGAAAGAGGGTGTCTGAGAGAGAAAGCGTGGTGGTTAGTGAATCAGCTTCAGGGCCTTACATCAGGAGGCCGAAGGGACCTTGATCAATATTGCTGATCAAGGCCAACCTTGACTTGCTATTCGAATTGTACCAAGCAGTCTCAAGCTTTGGGTTCAAAACTTTCTTGTGAGTTATGAACCGGGCAAATCAATCAGAGTGAGCTGCGACTGCCGAAGACGCTAAGAATATATTTTTTTCCTTTTTTGTTTTGGAAATCTAAGCAACTACTAAATAGCCATTATGAAACAGCAGCAAGCCATTACAACTGTGTATGAAAGGGCTGTCATTAATTCCATAAAGAATACAGCAGAAAGCAATGAGCAAACTTGTCATTGATTGTGTTTTTTTGGTCATTTAATGATGTTGTGTGTGTGTGTCTGTGTGTGCGTGCGTGCGTGCATGCTTGCGAGAATAAAACGAGGAAGACTGAGGAGAAAAACACAATAACAAGCAGGATATGTTGTTGTTTATGAGTGTGTGCATGTCTGTTGTGTGTCGAGTGGCTTGTGTCCTTGTCTTGAATGAGTCAGATAAATTTTCACTGGGCCGGACATTACAACACGGGTCTAGGATGAGTCATATTTCCTGGGGAAACATGCAGAGAGGCAAAAGGTCCAGTTAGCTGTAACAGACAAACAAATATCCATACAACCAGTTCCAAGTTCCAGATCATTATTTAAGAAAGGCAATAAATATATCCATAGCATTACTTCAAAAGTACATGTACTTTGATATGTCAGCAATGCACGATGCACCTTTACATAATTTACAAGAACGATAGCTTCCTGCTTTTTGTAACTACCGGTATGAAATGTTGTTGTACCTGTGTATAATGATTCAGCAAATGAGATTTTGATGAATGTGCCAAATTCAGCAAATGAGGTAGATGAAGGTGCAAATACAAAAGAAGTTGTTGATAGACAGAGTTACAGTTAGCGTCACTTTGACTTTGCCAGTGTCACTACTGCCTTCCCCACTTGAGCAAAGCTTTGATTTTTAAACGTTGTCTTTACTCATTTGGTAGCAGTGAAATAGAACAGATAGATTGAAGAGAGGGAGAAGGCGTGGTGTAGTTGATTGGCAGTCTCAAGGTTAACAGCGTTTCAAGGTCAAATCAATCTTGTACACAAGGGAGCTCATCTTGTCTTCTTATTAGACCTTTATATAATGTATTCATCAGATTGTGTGTGTAAATGTACTGACTGGTACTGTAAGACTAAGGGCTGCCTGCCTTATGATGGATCGCCATCAAGCCAGCCAACCATCCATATTTCATGAAGGGAAAAGCGCTGCTGGCCACATTTGCATACCCGAGGGCACCCTTGAATCAGAAACGCGTCGTCGATTGCCCATAAATTGGCCATTACTCAGTGAAATACATGAAGATGATGCTGCCATGGAGAAAGCACAAGCAAAAGCCCCCCTGGCACCCACACACAAAACACACACGCACACGCACATGCACACACACACACACACACACACACACACACACACACACACACACACACACAAAAATGTCAGCGTTCTGTGTACTGCAACTGACAAGACAAGAAATCAATCTGTCAACAGGGAGGAAATAAAAAAGACTGATCACCTCTGTCTCTAAAGAGCTTTAAAAGCATGGGCAGTCTTACTTAGCTTCTGGGAAGGAGGTCACACAGAATGCTACTAAAAGGTTCAGTTACATAAACTTTTAAAAATCCATAATGTGATATTTTCGTTGGCTTCATTTCAATGTTTGAAGTTACTAGCCTATATAGGCTGATTGTATGCGTAACTGATGTGTCCTTTGATGTTTTGTTTGTGTTCAGCTCTAGGCAAGGCAAGGCAAGGCAAGTTTATTTATATAGCGCATTTCATACACAGGTGCAACTCAATGTGCTTCACAAAGTTAACAAATGTAAATGAAAGGAAAACAGGGAAATGAATTAGAGTAAAAAAAAACATTTAAAACATTAAGATAAAACATAAGGTAAAAATAATAATAAAATAAAACATAAATAAACATAAAACCTTGAAAAACAATTCTTATTTTACTAATTTACTTCTCTTATTTTACCGTCTTTTCATTCAATAATTTAAGAAAGCATCTGAGAACAGCTTTGTCTTGAGTCTAGATTTAAAGCTATCAATAGTGGGTGCATTTTTTACGTCATCTGGAAGCTGGTTCCAAAGCTTTGAAGCATAGAAGCTAAAGGCTGCCTCTCCACATTTTGTATTGACTTTTGGAATCACCAGCAAATTCTTCTCGGTTGACCTTAGTGACCTGGCCGGTGCATACAGCTGAAACATATCCAGTAGATATGTGGGTCCCATTCCATTTAATGATTTAAATACAAGTAGCATTGCCTTAAAATCAATTCTGTAGGTTACTGGGAGCCAATGCAGCGATCTTAAAATTGGAGTAATGTGGTCAAACTTCCTTGTCTTTGTAAGAACCCTTGCAGCTGCATTTTGTACCAGTTGAAGCTGTTTAATGGTCTTATTTGGGAGGCCAGTAAACAGACTGTTACAGTAATCGACTTTACTAGAAATGAAGGCATGTATTAGCTTCTCCAGATCATGTTTAGACATCAGGCCCCTAAATTTAGAGACGTTTTTTATGTGATAAAATGCAGACTTAGTAATAGCTTTCATGTGACTGTTGAAATTTAGGTCACTGTCAATGAGGACCCCAAGATTTTTAACTGTTTCCCTTGGTTTCAGTCCCTTCGTTTCAAGGATAGTAGCAATCTTTTGTCTTTCCTCTCTTTTCCCAAATATAATTACTTCAGTTTTTTCTGTGTTCAGCTGGAGGAAATTGTGAGACATCCATTTGTTAATTTGGTCCATGCAATGATAGAGTGATTCAAGGGGGGTGTAGTCATTGGGGGACATAGATAAGTAGAGCTGGGTATCATCCGCATAGCTATGGTAATTTATGGAGTTATTCTCGATAATGTGTCCCAGTGGCAACATATACAGATTGAACAGTAGTGGTCCCAGAATGGAGCCCTGGGGGACCCCACAATCCAGAGACATTGGTGATGAAGTATGTCTTCCAATGGCGACAAAAAAACTTCTTTGTTGTAAGTACGATTTTAACCAGTCGATCACTATGCCCGTAAAGCCAACCCAGTGTTCCAGTCTATGTAGTAGTATAGAATGATTAACTGTATCGAAAGCAGCACTCAAATCAAGAAGTACCAAGACGGATGATTTGCCAGCATCAGAATTCAATCTTATGTCATTCATAACTTTGATAAGAGCTGTTTCAGTGCTGTGGTAGGCACGGAAACCAGATTGAAACTTATCAAAATAGCTATTAGACATTAAAAAGGCAGTTAATTGGTTAAAAAAAATTCTCTATTATTTTACCCATAAATGGTAGATTGGATATGGGCCTATAGTTGTTTAGTACCAGTGCATCCAGGTTGTTCTTTTTCAGTAAGGGTTTCACAACTGCTTCTTTCAGACAGCCTGGGAATATGCCTGTTTGTAGTGAGGTGTTGATGATCTGAAGTACATCTGGTGATATTAGGTGTAAGATGGATTTGAAGAAGGCTGTTGGTAGAATATCTAAGTCAGATGTAGAGGAGCTAAGACTTTGTACCGTTCTATTAAGAATGTCCACATCAACTAAATTAAAATTTCTCATGAGGTTAGGATTTAACTTCACCGTAACAAGTTGGTCCGAATCTTGGGTCGGTTGCACATGTGTGAGTATGTTTGTACGTATTTTTTCAATCTTACCTTTGAAAAAGGATGCAAACTCATTGCATTTGCTGACTGAGAGGAACTCAGAGGGCATTTGATTTGGGGGCCTTGCTAGCTTTTCCACAGTGCCAAACAGGACGCGTGCATTATTAATATTTCTGTTAATTATGTCAGAGAAAAAAGATTGTCTAGCTTTAGAAATTTCTTGGTTGTATTTCGAGAGTGTGTGTTTATAGATTTGGTAGTGGACTTCAAGTTTGGATTTACGCCACTGTCTTTCAGCCCTCCTGCATTCTTGCTTTAGCAATATAACTGTGGGATTCATTCTCCAAGGGGCTTTTTTATGTCCCACTGTTTTGATTTTTTCGGGGGCAATAACATCCATAATATGGGTCATCCTTGCATTAAAATTAACCATGAGATCATCAGCATTCTCTGAAGTTTGACTTTGGATCTCTGAAAGTGCTTGCTGAAAGAGTGAGGTTGTCTCACAGTTGATTATACGTTTTTTGACTGTAACAGATTCCCTTTGAACATGAGGGTACATAGAAACATCAGAAAAAATGCAGTAATGGTCAGAAAAGCCATAGTCTTTGACACTAGCACAAGCATTGAGGCCTTTTGTTATTATTAGGTCTAGAATGTGACCTTGGTTGTGTGTTGGTCCTGTTACATGCTGTGTAAGGCTAAAAATGTCAATAAGACTTAAAAATTCCTTAGCATAGACATTCTCTAAGTCGTTTACGTGAAAATTGAAGTCGCCTGTTATAAAAAGGCTATCATAGTCCACACAAACATTCGA
Organism: Engraulis encrasicolus; assembly: GCF_034702125.1. Lineage (NCBI taxonomy): Eukaryota > Metazoa > Chordata > Actinopteri > Clupeiformes > Engraulidae > Engraulis > Engraulis encrasicolus. Next base: position 26,289,134 of record NC_085865.1, on the reverse strand, counting down.
CAACAGCTCACCAAATTCCTCTAAGAAGAGTGGTGCAGAAAGTCTTGGAGGTCTGTAGATAGTTAATAACAGTATGTCGGAAGAACATTTTAGAACTGCAGCTAAGTATTCAAAAGATGAAAATTCACCTAGTGCTGTCTTTTGACATTGAAACAGTGCCTTGAAAATAATTGCTATCCCCCCTCCCTGTTTATTCTGCCTTTCTGTACTAATGAAATGAAAGTGAGGCGGGGTTGCTTCTATAAGTGTGATAGAACTAGTGGATTTTTCCAGCCATGTTTCAGTTAAAAATAAAAAATCAAGGTTGTGGGTACAGATAAACTCATTGACAATAAAAGGCTTGTTCCTTAGAGACCTGGCATTCTGTAAAGCTAATTTAACATTGAGCATTGGAGGCATTTCCACTGTGGTATTTTGAGTGAGTTTTTTTGGGACAGCACTGAGATATTCCATGTTTGCCTTCTTGGGGTAATGTATAGGCCTACGTGTCCTCAAGAGGCTTTGCTTGGTTGTTAGAACTGGAATAAGATTGTCCACGGGTCCCCTTATCTGCTTATTTTCAAAACCACTGTTACTATGTGGGTAGGGACCCAGTTGATATCAGACTGTGCTTTCAACAAGGTCATCATCACTGATACTATTGTACTCCAGAGCACAGACAGGTGGAGGTGGGGCTCTGCCTTTTTTGGGTGCAGTCGTGGATGGAAGTATTCTTTCAGATTTTGGGGTATAATGAGGTTGACCTTGAGAAATATCCGCATAGGAGGCTTGGTAGGAATGTCTGGGGGTAGAAAAGGTAGATCTGGCAAAGGGGAGTAGTCTCGCCATAGTTGCTGGAAATCTCAGTCTGGGAGATGGAGATGATGTTTCGTCGTTCCGGGAAGGTTGTGATTCCATTGGTGATTGCATTTTGTCGCCGTTGCCAGGGCTTGATGCTGGTGGCTGCGTTTCGCCACATCTGGGGGGTGAGTTTGGTTTTGAGGAAACCACATTTCCTATTTCCTGTGTTGACAGTCGCTTTTTGGCAGACCTGGGAGGTGGAATTGGTGATGCCGATGGCACTTTGCCAGTCCGACAAGGAGGTGAACACTTGATCTCCGGCGAGCGGTTTGCTGCCAGTTTCTGTGACAGGTCTTCCAGCTGTTCCGAAAGCTGGTTCAGTTTGTGGCGAGTTCTGTGTGTGTTGGTGGGTCAGTCATGTCGTTTCTTTCCACATGAGCAGCTACGTCATCTGTGTGTGTGCTTTCGCCAGTCTGTGGCTCAGTTTGCACACTGGCAGGGACAGAGGGCTTGTTGAAATGCCCATGTGTCTGAGTGGATACAGATACAGGTCGCTTATCAGCGCCCAAGGTCTCAATGCTGTAAACAAACTGGTCTGTCAACACTTTGGCGCCGGTCCAACTCAGTTCTGCACTGTTTTTTTTGAAGAGTACAGAGCGTCTCCAGAAACGGTCGAAGTTGTCAACAAAGCTGATACCGTTGGATCTGCATGTCCTTGACAGCCATGTGTTTAAAGAATTTAATCTGGAGAACGCAAAATCGCGATAGCAGGGTGCTGGTATTGGCCCGCTGATGAAGGATGGAATTTTCAGATCTTTTAGAGTTGAAAATAAGTCATTAAAATCCTTTCGGACAATTATTTGCTCTTTGAACAGATCCGCTGCCCCACAGTGAACAACAAGGCGATCAATAGATCTGTGATCAGACACCAATTGTGGGATACTATCCTTGGTCTCACGTACGGATGCATGGGGCAGACAGGACACTTTAAAAGTTCCATTTTCGACATTTTTTACACTGAGATCACCAACAACAAGTGTTGTAGGAGAGGCAGGCAGCTGCCGTCTAGCTTTGTTCTTGTTGTTCCAATGCGGTGTACGTTCAGTTTTTATTTTGGGAGCAACTGGTTCCAATTGTTCAAGGCACTCAAATCGATTTTGAAGTTTTATGGGCTGCCCTGAAAATGTTGGTCTGGCAGCAGCAGACTGCACTGGTGTTGAAGTAAGTATTTTATCTCTGTTTTTGGGTCGAGCCCCTTTGCTTTCCCAGTAGTCTCTACTCACATTTTGCTTTGCGAAGCTTTTGCCAGGTGTTTCGTCCAGCGTCACATATGTCACACCGGCCAGTCGTTGGTCCGCTTTTGCACTAGCGGCACCTGTTTCAGGACTTCCTTCAGTCTTTGATAGGCGATCACCCAGTAAGGATTCCAGGGCAGAAATCCGTTGTTCCAGCAGTATCCATTTTTTGGACTGTCGTTGTCGCATTTTGTTATTGTTTCAGCTCAGCAATTGTTTTGACTTCTAGGTTCTCTTGTGAAAAACACTAATGTATGTATGAATAAAATCCTCTGTTGTTCTTCTCTAAACTTGTTAAAACTGTGTATAACTGATGGCAAATAAAATCCAAGATATAGTGTGAAAAGAAAGTAAAGAAATTGAAGTTAGGCAGGAGCAAAGCAGAAAAGCGACCTACTCGCTTGAGTAGGAGGAGCAGAATGCCTTCTATCTATGTACACCCGTCCCTAGTCCTTTGATCCAGGTTTCATGAAAGCCCTCTTTATGAAGCCCCTCCTTTTAACAAACTGCATTACTGAATAAAGAAATCATACCTTTGTAGCAAGCATGGCAAGAGTTGATAAACATTAATCTACCAAGTATGCAACTACTTTATATTCTGAAGATGTATCTACATTGTGTCCTGATGACTGGATTTGTCAAAACAGTGAATGAGTAGCTCAAAGAAATGTAAGACATAATAATTATAAATAATCCTGACATAATCGCTGATGTAGATAAATATTTGACAATTTATTAAGTGTGTGGTTTCGGAAGGTTCCTTCATAAATCTTAATGTTCAGGTAAGATGTGCTCATAAATGTTTGAAAGGAGACCTTTAAAGGTGCCACACACTTCAAGAATGGCTGAGTCAGGCACAGCATCTGTTGTGGAATTTTACTCTGTCTTGCACACTAAAAAATATGAGAAAAGAAGACATGACTTTTTCAAAGCGTCTGTTAGTGCACTTCACTGATTACAGCTTGCGCACAGCAACCAAAGTCAAACTTTGAGCCAGAACAGGCCTTACTAATGCTTATTTAATGAGAACAGCAGTTTTTTTCCCACTAATTCATGGAATAGTAAATGAGGACGAATAGCACACTTGACATTCTACAAAATAGCACACTTGACATTCTACAATGCTGCGCTATTGTATAGCATCCAAAGTACAAAAATAGAAGAGTGAAGGACATCTTCATGGCTCGTAATTTCATTTGCCGCAAAACGAACAATAACATCTCAATGAGCCTCTGAGGCAAATATATACCAGAGGGTCATTCATAACTCATTAATAGAAACGTCACATAAGCAACATGCATGGATTATATTATGAAAACTAATTGGAACCAGGCCTAAGAAAAAAGTGTGTGTGTGTGTGTGTGTGGGGAGGTTGTTCTTAGTGACCAAACACAGAAAGAAATGAACGCACTCAGGATCAGCGCTAGGAATAGGCAGGCAAGGCAGTTGCCTAGGGTGCCAGTCTTGGGGGCGCCAGTAACGCCAAAAAGTCCCACAAAATTACAACGTGAAGTGAAATTAAACATTAAACTTTTCATTGACAATGATTATTCACATGCACTCGGTATACTGTGTAGGTAATAGATCAGCTGTGCTCGATCTGATGTACAACACTATGTTTAAAGATGCCAGCCTCTAAATGTAAACAAAAGTAAAGTGGATGCTCACCCAAGGCACCAAATTCACTAGAACCGGCCCTGCACACACTGAGGGGAGAGGAAGCACCTGGTCTGGGGGTGGTCTGGACTGGAGGACTCTGGTGCCTTCATGTTTTCAGACTTCCTGCGAAGCGCTTCACAACCATCTTCTCCCCCCATGAACGGATGCTTAATTTAACTGCACGACTTCCTCAGTCAAAGGCCAGGATCGAACAACAGGAGGTACAAGAACAAAGCAACCTCCCACCACTGACAGACCCTGACTGGACTAATCTAACAATCCATTTATCTATTTGTAAGCTGTTATGTGGGTATATTAGACTCATTTGCATGAGGTATTATGTCATTTTGGGAAGTTATTAAAAGATCATAATTCAAACCTGAAATGTTGTGCACATCTTTCATTAAAGGGGAACAACATACCCAAGGGAGCATGTCAAATTAATGCATGCGTAGATCTCAGTAGATCAAGTTACATGTCTACACATCTAGATCTCATCACACTAAAAAATGGTAGTAAAGGTGAAGGTGGTTCATTGTTAAGTTGATCACTCTGCTCTGACACGCCAATCGTAATTGATGCCAACTACCACAGCTTAGCTAAAATCAGTAGCAAACCTCCCTCTCAACACATCAAAAAAAAATGCTTTTGACTACAAGCACCCTGTTTGCACACCAGGTATCTTGATAAGCAGACATTTCCACAGTTGGGATATGTTACACAGATTTTCAGATAGATACAGTTAATTGACAGGTAGATGGGCAGCAGCATGGGTAAGCAGTTAGGGCGTCAGACTTGTAGCCCAAAGGTTACCGGTTCGACTCCCGATCCACCAGGTTGGTGGGAGGAGTAATTAACCAGTGCTCTCCCCCATCCTCCTAAATGACTGAGATACCCTGAGCACAACCGTATCTCAATCATTTCGTAAAGCATTCACGAAAAAAAATCGCTTAATTTTCGTGGTGCATTCACGTTATTGCCCGCCTTTCGTAAAAGTCTTCACGAAAATAATAGATTAATTTTCACACTGCCTATTCACTTGAATTGCCCGACTATAATCAAACATTTCAAACAAGTAATTTAGGGTTAGGTTTAGGGTCAAGGTTAGGGTTAAGGTTAGGGTTAGGTTTAGGTTTAGGTTTAGGTTTAGGGGACATAAGGCGTAAGTACCGAAAGGGCGTCGAATTAGTGAGTCCCGAGTGTATCAGCAGTGTTCTGTCAGCACCCCCTCCCCGCCCCTGCAGATGTTTGGATAACCATAGCAGCAGTGGGGCAATTCAAGTGAATAGGCAGCGTGAAAATTAATCTATTATTTTCGTGAAGACTTTACAAAAGGCGGGCAATAACGTGAATGCACCACGAAAATTACTCTATTTTTTTCGTGAAGACTTTACGAAAGGCGTGAGATAGGGCTCCTGAGCATGGTACCGTAACGACCATTGCTCCCTTGGGGGGCCATTGGGGGCTGCCCCCTTGCACGGGTAAGGCATAAAATGTAATTTTGTTGTGTGCAGTGTGTAGTGAACACTTGTGCGCTGTGGAGTGCTGTGTCACAATGACAGTGGCAGTTGGAGTTTCCCAGGTGGGCTTTAAAAAAAGGCTTAAAAGATATCTACTGCTGGAAGTGTCCTTCACTAACATTCAAGTGTAATAGTGGAGTCGTATTAGGCTCAGTCATTTCAAATTTGTGTTAAAGTTTGGTTTACACTTCCAAGTTGAAGTTTATGGTCTATAGAACAAATTGAGTTCGAGTGTCAAACACACAGATAACAAAATGGCCTGCTGGGGGCGCTCTAAAATGTATAAACTGCTATAAGTTTTGATTAGTTTAACCAAATGTAACATATGAGGTATGTATGGATTCAGCATTAAGAGGAGAAACTGGTGAGTTAAGTATTTGGTCACCAGATTAAAGACACACTATGTAATAAACACACGTTTAGCCCATAGACAGCAAAATTCAGGGGGGTTTTTTAAGATAAAGGGTGGAAATGCCCCCAAAGTTGCAATGAAACATAATTTATTGTTACAAGCTATTGTAAATAAAGCCTGGGATATCATTCAACTTGATTTGTTCAGAATATCCCTGAAGCACACAGATACTTAGGATACCTATACACAAATATGGCTGCATAAAGCCTATGTCATACTTAGCACCCAACTTGCAACTTTGAGTTTATGAATTTAGGATCATGAGTAACAGCTTTTTTTCCAATCAAGCCATCATTTTATTCACAAAAAACTTTATATCTAAAAGAAAGTAAATCAATAATAATAATAATAATAATAATAATAATAATAATAATAATAATAATAATAATAATAATAATAAGGATGATGATATACTATGAGGAACAACAGTTTTTTCCGGCATTCAAAAACAAACAGAAGACATATGGCTAACATTTATCCCAATACTCCACTCTACAATAACTATGACAGAGAACAGATACAATAACAGTCAGTGGTCAGTCTTTTTGCATTGCATGTGCATTGCATGTGCACTTGCACAGACGTGTGCACTCTGCCTTCATGCACTTGCATCAAGATCTGGCAGGTGTATTTGTACAAGTACTAGTACAGCTGCACTTCACCTCTAGTTGGAATACATCTTTGGCAACGGCATCTTTGGTAGTGTAGTCCAAATCTGGGAACTGTCCATTTGTTACCAGATTGGCAGGCATTTCTGGCAAATGCAGATAATAAATTTTTTTATTCCTGTCAACTGTGCTGGTAACAAATGGACAGTTCCCAGATGACAGAGATGTCTTCATAACAGCAGATGATTGTGTCTTCCATGTATGAAATAGTCCTATAGTATTATTCAGTATGCTTGCCAAAGGCCTCTGCTTGCCCCCAGCAAGCATACTAATTGTTGTCCGACAGTTTATTATTTAGTATGCTTGCGGGAAAGCATACTAATTGTTCATCGACAGTTTATTATTATTCTACGTTTTTTTCCATTCACCTCCATTCATTAGTATGGTGGCTTTGAATCGTTGCAGCGTTAGAGATAGAGACACGGTTTGAGTGCCAAAACGAACAGCTCAAAAAGGTTTTTCGCCTGGCCTACCCCCTTTCATCCGTTCACCAGATTTGTTTTCCTCAGTTTTCTCTCTGTTTTCCCCCTCATTGAAATGAATGGTAGAATGGTCAAGATGATGATGTCACAAACAGTTATAGTGAGAGGTGACCTGTCCTGGGGTTTTTAATAGAATAAAATAAACCACTCACCTTTCGACGAGGTAAAACCATTGTCAGAGAGGTCTTGGCTCTGAATACAAACTTTGTTAAGATCATTAGCCAACTCTTAAAAATGTTCTCTTAAAATCCCTATGATGTGACCCCATTCACTTAGAAAAAAATGTGTGAACAGCTCAGCGCATAGGCCTGAATAGAGTAGAGTAGAGTAGAGTAGAGTACTTTTATTGATCCCGAAGGAAATTAAGGTGTCTGTCAGCTTACATAAATACACAAATCCAAACGTACACAAAGAACTTATACACATAAATGCACATTACAGTAAAAGTATATCGCCTCACACACTCTCTCTCCCTCCCTCCCTCCCTCCTTCCCTCTCCCCCTCTCTCACACACACACACACACACACATATCCTCTCTCTCTCTCTCAACCCCCCCCCCACACACACACACACACATTGTCACACACACACACACACACACACACACACACACACACACACACACACACACACACACACACACACACACACACACACACAAGGTTCTTGTAGGGCATCATGTTGCATACATATACACAAAAAGTCAAGATAAAAGTGTTCAGTACACATAAAAGAGCCAAAATAGTTCTAATGATTGTGCATTGTAGAAGTCCCTCAGTTAAAAAATAAAAGTAATAAAAAATAAAAATATGTCAGTTCACAGTAGCTTTTCAGTGGTTGAGATAGTCCAGTAAGAATAAATTGCAGAATTAAATAGTTCACAGATGCTATCCCAGGGGATAGGTGAGGTAGCTGAGGTGGGGTGTAGTGATTTTATTGTCCTGTGTTGAGCAGTCCCTTAAAGTGTCCAAGGTAGTGCAGGCGCTTGCTCAATGGGGGTGGGGGTGGGGGGGGGGGGGGGGGGGGGGGGTGTAGGTTGAAGTGTAGCTGTTCAGTAGAGATTAAAAAAAAATCGGGATGGGGGTGGGGGTGGGTTTAGGCTGTCCAGTCACCAATGACAATCTCTTTCATTGTGTCTTTCTGTGTGGTGTTGAAGAGCTGGATGGCCCTAGGAACAAATGACTTCCGTAGTCTGTCTGTACGGCAGGGTAAGGCCCGGAGTCTGTAGCTGAACACGCTCCTCTGGTTGGCCAGAAGCGGGTGCAGGGGGTGTCTGTCATTTTCCAGTATGGAGTCCAGTCTGCTATGTTCACTATGTCTGCTATGTCCACTTTTTGACTGAACCATTTGGCTTAGAAAAGTGATCTCAGCTTTGACATGAAGAACAGGGTTATGCCATTTGTGTGTCAATATCATTTGACAACTTGTAAAACTTTTGGAGATAAGGCTGCACATATTACTCAGCTATTGACTGCCAAACTGTCACCTTTAGAATCTTCATTCATACACACACACGTGCAACCTTGTAGGACTTGGACAACCGTGGCCTAATATGCTGCTGTGGCCACTCTATACAGTAAGTGGCAGTGGCCTACTGGGTATCAGGTGTTCGTCTGTCAGAGGGTTGCAGGTTTGAATCCCACCCTTACCTCTCCCTACCCATTGCTGAAAGGCACCTCCATACATGCACATCCCAACACACACACACACACACACACACACACAAACACACACACACACACACACACACACACACACACACACACACACACACACACACACACACACACACATACACACACACACACACACACAACTTTGCAACTTTGGGGGCATTTCCACCCTTTATCTTAAAAAAAAACCCTGAATTTTGCTGTCCATGGGCTAAAAGCGTGCTTATTACACAGTGTGTCTTTAATCTGGTGACCCAATACTTAGCTCACCAGTTTCTCCTCTTAATGCTGAATCCATACATACCTCATATGTTACATTTGGTTAAACTAATCAAAACTTATAGCAGTTTATACATTTTAGAGCGCCCCCAGCAGGCCATTTTGTTATCTGTGTGTTTGACACTCAAACTCAAATTGTTCTATAGACCCTAAACTTCAACTTGGAAGTGAAAACCAAACTTTAACACCAATTTGAAATGACTGAGAAAAATTGCACATGCCTACGACCCCACTATAATAGCTTTGCCTGTTGGAAAAGCCATAGCTGCATGATGATTTTTCTTTGTGGTGTGCTGTGTTCTGTCTTTTCGAAATCAAAGCCAGCGTGGGATGAAAGTGAGAACACTGGAGTTAGGTCTGCCTCCTTTCCTTTGTGGTGTGATTCACTCAGTGGAATCATGAATCCACTTAACCATCTGTTGATGCGAGTACATCTTTTTCATATTTCTGTTGTAGTAGCTTCATATGGGTCAGTGGACATGTCCCATTTGTGTTACTGTTTTGATTTTCTCTTTTTTCTTCTGTAGATTTTTTAAAAAGGTCCGCTATGTGATATTTTCAGCAGTTTCTTTCCAGAATTCATGCTGCCCATTCACAAATGTTACATTTTTCATGGATACTTATCACCACCATCAAATGTTCAGTATTCATTATGACTGGGAAAATCTCACTTTTCATACATGAAAGGGGCGATCTTCTCCATTCTCCGCCATTTGGAATTAAATAGACATTTTTAGCTGTAAGACGTACTGTACTTTGGTCATAGTAGTAAATATTAGTTAATTATTTACCTAGTAAATATTCATGAAAAGATCAAAATTGGCAGTACAACACATTTTCAATGAGCAGCATAGTTGCAATACCTACTCTAACCACCATCCTACACAGTGAACCTTTAAATATATGTTTTGGGATTTTCATGGCTTTATTATTAGGAAGGAGAGAGTGTGAAACAAGTGGGAGAGAGAGGAAGGATCGGCACAGGACCTCGGGCCAGAATCGAACCCGTGTTGCTGGCATAATGGTACGATGTCTAAGTTCATTGACCCACCGTGCCCCCAAGCCAGGCTGCGCCCTCCTAGTGACGCAACACCTTCGGCGGCGTTGCTTCTAATCGAATCACGATTGCAAGTCTATGATAATCAGGCAACGTGCCCCCCTTCTTTTCATTTTTTCACACTTCCATTTCATGCGGCATTCATGATTTTACTTATGCGCATGAGATGGTCTGTCTGGAGGGATTTTTTAAAAGAAAGAATATAACGGATGAAGAACAAATGGAACAGAAAAACACCTCTATGAAGTCCACCCCACCCTCTTCTTTAGAGAGCGTGGCAGGATGGCATTGCCTAGTCAATTTCAGAGATAGGGTTTTGGTCAGAGTGTTTTGTTTTGCTTCATCCTGCCTCTATCTGTTGGCCTATTGGATTTCTTTGCTACCATCAGAGGTAATGGAATTTGTGCTCTATTGGACTGCCAAATAGAGTAGGCCACATCAGTCTCAAGCACATTCATGTGTAAGGTCTGAGTTATGGTTAAAATAATACCTGTAATGTTTAAAACATGTAACTTTAACAATCATTGAAAATCTAATGAGTAATCATACTACATATTTGCTTTTAAATATAGGACTACTCCAATTCAGTTAGGCCTACATAGGCCTACCGCTTTTAAGGGACACCTGTCTCCTCCAAAATGCTTGTAGGCTACTGCTTGAAAACTGGTGTGTGAACACAAGCAAATTTTGTCTCATTCTTATGCTTACCCTCAGCCTGAACTTTCCAAAACTAAATGTTTATTTTTCTTCTTTCATCTTCACAGTGAGTCAGAAAAATCTCAACTCATAATGAGCTTATTAGAGGTGCAGGGACAGACACAGTATCACACAGAGCATAACAACAGTTAAAGTGGGACAGACAGACAAATTGATCAATATTACCTCCATTTTCAACCAAAGCCGAAATCAAAAGTAGCAAAACTGTCATAAAACATTTTTTTGTTAGAGTTACAAGAGAATGGCTTTGGATGCATCAAAATCCTTGAAGTAAATTTGCTTCTGGACCTCATTTTGCTTTTGACTATGTCTCACTGATCACTGAGCACAAGGCTGAGAGAAAACAGGCTATCATGTTGGCTGCTTACAAGGGCATGGCACATGCATGGTCCAAATGGCTAAGGTTGAACCACCGAGAGTACATGAAAAATGTGCTTTCTGGAAGCAATCGTTCAAGGGCGTAGGTTTGGCTTGAATTTTGGTAGGGACAACTTCAACCAAAAAAAAAATAATTACATAGATTCTTTATCTAGATTAATCGGACTGGTATTATAAAATTAATCTAGGCTCATTCAATATAGGCCTATGCGCCCTACCGAAATAATGACTAGGGCCTATAAGTAAGGAAGACTGTTTCTTAAACCAGGTGGCACATTAGAACAGGGCTCATATCCTTTTCCCAAAATGAACAGTGCTATACAGTAAGTGGTAGGCTACATGTTCAACACAGATAATTCTATTTAACATTTAGTTAAACAAAATTGCTTCAACGACTAAGCATTTCTAATGGGCCTGGACAACATAACAATTGGGAGAGAGAGAGAGAGAGAGAGAGAGAGAGAGAGAGAGAGAGAATATCTGTATCTGACTTTAAAAGGGTAGCGGCTCCTTTAAAGACGTAGGCCAGGCTACTCTTGGGCTACTTTCTGTAAAAGCAGTCAAGCTCCATCAAGGCCGAGCCCCTTTGTCCTGGGAGAATAAACGACCCTTTTTTGTCTGACAATATCTAAAACTTGACTTTTATTCTCAGAATGTCAGAGGAATCACAACTTGAAATGAATTCCTTTTGCCAAACTTTTTACAACATGCGGCACACGCGGCACACGCGGCAACCGAAATGAGCAAGCATAAATCGCATTTAGCTATCGAGTAGCCTAGTTTGACAGTCGGAATGTTTTGCAATTATGGCATGCATTGTGTGAGGTGTGTGGATAGCCACCAGGCTACAGCAACTAAGTTTAATTCAAACGGCAGCATCTCCAGCATATTTCCATGACTCTCTCATTCATTCATTCCCATGTTTATTTGCATCTGCCATGGCTTAATTGATTGCTACAACGAGACTGTTAAAACTTGCACTCGAAAAAGAAAAGGGAGGGTAGGAGGATAACGCTTATCTTACCTAAACACCGAAACATGCAACACATGTGTAGCCTAGATGAAATCTTATGGGGCCGTAGGCTTACTGTTGAGGTAGCATAACTTCTTATGCCAGTCGTCCTTTTCTTTTTGGTATCTCTGAGGCTCACAAATGTCAAATTCAGAAGGGAACATGTAGGCCTATGCCGTTTGAGTTTAATTCCAATATGAGACAGATGCGTTCACTTTTCAGCACCACCAGCGTGGACCACTGCTTTCGCCTGCCGCTTGTTGCAGCCAATAGCGGCATGGGTCATCAAAGCTCACTAACTAGCCAATTTAAAATGTTTTTTTAAATGAATGCTACCACTGCATAGTATATAGAAATATTTAACTAATCAATGTCGGTTTTCGTTCAGTTATTTATTTATTTTTTATTTTTTTAATTATAGCCTATGTCAAAAATTGGTCGGGACTATTTTATATCCCTTGAATATTGGTTGTGACATGTCACGACCGTCCCTACCCAAATCTACGCCCATGCAATCGTTGCTCCCCACAGCCCAAATTAGCCACATGAATTGGCCCCCACCACCCCTTCCCAAAAAAAGGATTTTCAAGCTGGCTAGTCACCAAGTTGCTACACTAGGGAAGTTCTGATGCTTAGCACAGATGGCAGTGGATTATACTAAATAATAGAATGAATTGGAAAAATTGGAATTTCAAAGAGGGAGCACAGGGCATCCATCACATGGTAACTAATTACTTAGGTTACATTCGATTTTATACACTCACTGTTTTGTACACTGTTCAGCAAGGTGATACAATCTGATGTTGCCATTTTTTTCTTCTGATAGGTATCACTGTAAGGTGACATTACAATTTAATATTTTAACACTTCCCTTTGAGACTCTTTAACACTTCCGCCAAGTGAGAAAGGCATGACGACTCACAAGGATTTTGTACGACAAGCCAAACCTGGCACCTTTTCCACTTTTCTTCTTGGACCAGGAAGACGATGCAACACTCGCTCGATTGAACATGACTCTGGTGCACTCAAAGGGTGAACACACGTGTGTGCTACATCGTCTATTGATTTTCTTTCCGTTTTCATTATGACTACCTCCATCTGTTAGCAGAAGAGCTGGAAAGAAAGAACCATCACCATTACAGTCTTCTTGATTGGTTTAACCGTTTTTTGTTTTGTTTTTTGTTTTTAACTGAGTGACACAGAGTCCTCATTATCACAATTTCAGCAGCGCAAAAGCCGTGTTGTGCACATGCATTAATGTAGTTGCCTAGCCTAGTTTCCATTCATTAAACCCTTAATGCACATGCCGTACCATCTAAGGCACCCTGTAATAGTCATTCAAAGGTTAATTACCATAGTAGGCCTACTACTCTACTATGACATAACACAGGGCCTTTAGTAATACACTATGACTCGGTCACTGCCATTCTGGTAACAACAAATTTATAATGCCGTGTTTTAACGGGTTGCCGAATGTAGTTGCATTAATGTAGTTGCCTACCTGCACGAATCTCACATTTCAAGCCTTCATGCAAAATCCCTGCCAAAGGAAAAGAAACCAAAATGCCACTGGCATGAAAGGTAAATAATTGACAACAGTGTTATGCAATGGTAAATTGTGTCAAAATGAAAGCCATATTTTATATTTCTCTGGATATTGTGTAATGACTGACTGGTGGTGTTCTGTTCATACACTGCTATGCAGTGTAACTGAAGACACGATTTGCAATTTTTGCATAAAATGCTAAATGTTTTGTTACCATTAGATCCTTTGGAAAACAAGATGTTGCTTTTGGACAATCAGTGTCGGTTAAGATATGTTAAGAGGATGCACTTTTTGAAGTGAATGCTGCTTCATAGCAACCAAGAACAACTGTAATTCCAAACACAATGCATTGTCAAGAGTGCAATTCATTAGAATTAATCATGACTTGTTCCATGATCATCCACCACTTCCCCACAGAATCGCCTTATGTGGGCTATTTCATCTGGTTTTGACTGTATAGTCATTCATTCCTTTACAAGTTGGTTCAGATAATATTGTAATGAATAACAATAATATTGTCCAGGAATTGTAGCCAAATAAAAAAGTAAAAAAAAATTGCAACCTTGAGTGCCTCAGCATCTGTCTTCCTGGACCAAGTTTGAGAGCCCCTACACTGATGAGCACCAAGGAAAAAAGCTGAAGACCGAGAAGCACTCCAATTATCTGCTTGTGTTTAACAATAATATTGTATTGAAATGTAATGTAATTTCTTTCTCTTGTTAAATATTTGTGCTATACACAATGGCTAAAAGCATCTGTGCAATAGGCATTACACCACTAACTGCTCTGTTGAGCTGATTGTAACACTGCAACAATTAGCCTGACCATAGCACTGGATGTGGCAGCACTCACAGGTGGCTGCAAGGCATAATTTTTTACAGACATTTACTTCCTTGTATTCATTTTTATTTTATTTTATTGTATTTTATTACATTTTTCTGGTATTTGCTTCAGTTTACTAGGGTAGTCCAGTATTTTTCAACCACTGTGCCGGGGAACACTAGTGTGTCGTGAGAGATCATCTGGTGTGCCGTTTAAAATTAATGACTGTATTGTTAATATTGGTATAGGCAATATTTTCAGTTAACATTTACAATTGTTGGAATGGCTCAGCATTTTGCCCTCAAAAAAGTTGTGCCTGGGCTCAAAACAGGTTGAAAAGTACTGTGGTAGTCACACTGTTTCACAGGCATGCCTCTCTACACTGTGATTTCATCTTACGGTAAATAGAGAATAGAGGACACTGGGGATTTATCTCAAAATCTGCTGTGCTAGTGACTGAGCAGAGTATGTGTATTAGGACCTAATAATAAGTAGGCCTAAACACACCTTTGAGCTCCTGCTGAATGTCTGAACTGTGAAAGTGCTTATTGGAGGAAGTTTGGGTCTAAGTGATAGCTTTGTGTGTGTGTGTGTGTGTGTGTGTGTGTGTGTGTGTGTGTGTGTGTGTGTGTGTGTGTGTGTGTGTGTGTGTGTGTGTGTGTGTGTGTGTGTGTGTGTGTGTGTGTGTGTGTGTGTGTGTGTGTCTGCGAGCACAGGCGTGCACGTGTGCGTGCGTGCGTGCGTGTGTGCGTGCGTGCGTAATTCTCCGCATACTGTTTTCAATCCAACATGCACACTGGGGAACGTAAAGCCCATTTTGATTCTTAGCCTCTGATATTACATTCTTCATCTTTATCTCTTACCCCCGAGCAAGGAAATGATCCCATCCAATTTTTGATATCTTTGTTCAGATGCCAAAACGTGAAACTGTTTTCAAGTAGAAAACTTGAAGTAGCCTATACAGACAATATGCTAACTACAGTAAATGCAGAGAAGAACATTATGGACTCATATATGACTCAAATACTGTATGGTTTGTCTTTGCACTGAGATAATGTATGTCTTCCATAGGATACAGCAGTTCTCACCACACTTGCAGTATCATGTAATTGGGCTGTGCATTCATCTTGCCGGCACAAAAGAGGATTCTCATGTGTTATTGACAAAAAAGGGGATGGGTTTTGTTAATGTAATGGAATTGTGTTTTCATTCAACCAGGCAATAAAATAAACGAATTACACGGTTTGGTTCTGCCCATTGCTCTAAAGCAGATTATTTTTCTATTGATCAAATTTGTTCATTTTACAGTTTATAGTTCAGGTCCCTTTATCATCAGAGGCTGACTTTGAGGTTATTTGGATGATGTCATTTTACTTCAAGAGATGTTATTGTGTCAATGAGGGTTGCAACAGAGACCGAATCGATTGGATTTGGATTTCTGAGGGCACTGCAGATTTTTTCAACTTTTCAAAACTCTTTCAACTCAAGCTAACCTCCATTACAAGAAGAGCTGTTGCTTCGGAATGGTTGCAGAATGACATAGAGGTTAGTCATGAAAAGACTGTGGCCTAGTTGGCGAGGGATAGTCTTTTTCTAAAAGGTCGGGAAGATGGTCTTGGCATCGGAAAGTTATGGCCTTGTAACCCACCCTTAGGAAGAATGTGGGTCCTTCATCAATGTCCGAAGTGCCCTTCAAGACACCTAACCCTGCTTCAGGGACCATAACCCATACCCTCTACCTAAATTGCAAGTTACTTGAGATAAAATTGTTATGTGATTTAATGTAGTTTGTAAAATATCATAAATATGTTCTCAACAAGTTTGGAACAGTTAAGAGTTTAGAGTTGGAGTCAGTTATAGTTTTGAGCTGGAAAACACATTTGCTCAGAGTGACAGGACAGGAGATAACATCACTACAACCTACAACGGGGTATCAACAGTTAAACCCCTTCTGCAATGCACATAAGATAAAATATGTCTTGGCTGCAGGGAAAGTCAACACATCAAATTCCCCACAAGGCAAGAGATTGTTAGACAAGGAACATATTGACCTTGCCTCAAACCAAACAACAGCGCTTGATCTTGGTTGCGCATTGTGTAAAAATCTCTGCGGTTTGGAAAAAAACAATCATAGCTTTGGAGGAGAAGTCCTGGTGTTGCTGCATACAGGTCAACGATAATGGCTAATCAATGTTTTCTAGTCAAATGCAAAGGTCAAGGAATGTTTGGAATGACTGCAAACATCCCCATAGACATATCTTTTCTCCCATTCAACACTATCTGTATGAAAATAACTCAATTGGATTCAGCGCCACTGACAGCTTTAGTTCACCCTGGGACATAGTCATCTGAAAGGGTCCTAAACCCAACACATAAAATCTCATGAAATGTAACTCTGGGCCCCCTCCCTGCCTGGGCCCAGGACAACTGACCCATATGTGTGCTGTATGTAGGATCACAAGATGCACTTCCATGAAATATTCATTCTTGGTTTTTAGTGTGCTGTAGTGAATTTCAGATTGTGACTGACAGAACATGTGACTGGGTACGGCCTCTTATCGCCACTCCCAAGTGGGGACAGGGCAGGCCGTCTCAGCTTCTGAAAAAAGAATAACCTCATACACCCTTCCATTCTACAGAGGTCAGCCTCTCATATAATCGCTTTTTTCTCAGGAGTGAAATTTTGTGTGCGCACAAACTATTGGCTTCGAATGCAGTAAGACAGACTATTTGTTTCTGCACTGCCATACTGATGTCCCCTATCGCCTTAAAGGTCAATTCATATTGCATTTATGGGTTTTTTCTGATTGAATAGACAAAGGCTCATGGTTGTCATTTTTTACAGAAAGTCTAGAAAAGCCTAGTGGGTGCGTTGCCACCAAGGAAGAACCCAGGAGTAAATCATGTGCACGTGTGTGTGTGTGTGTGTGTGTGTGTGTGTGTGTGTGTGTGTGTGTGTGTGTGTGTGTGTGTGTGTGTGTGTGTGTGTGTGTGTGTGTGTGTGTGTGTGTGTGTGTGTGTGTGTCTACCTTCGTGAGGCCACTGCTATTGGAGCACACCCACATGCTCGGACCCTCACTTCAAATCCTGGACCCCACATGTTTTGACCCCTTTTGCTGGGGTAGTTTTCTTGTTACTGGTAAAGTGTAAAAACATTCCCTCACCGACAGGTTGGGGTTAGGGATTGTTTTGGTTTGGGCACAGTTTAGCATTCTTTAGCTATTGTTCGGGTTAATATGAATGGAGGGCCCCCACAAAGATAGGAAGGGCCCAACAAAGATATTAAGGTTGGACTGTGTGTGTGTGTGTGTGCGAATGTGCATGCATGATTACATATGTGTGTTTAATTTCATGGAAAATATAACCTGAGCATTGTAATGAGCCTTCTATTGTTGTGAACACTATACAAGTCCCCTACAGGGCTCATATGCCGTCTCAAGCAGTGCTTAATTTCGCTAAATGCTTCTCCATGCACATCTCATATGCAGGGCCACACAGAGAGCCACACAAAGGCTCCGTATTGAAATGCTGGGTAGGACACAATACATTTTACAGTGCTGATTCAACACTCACCGGGTTAACTTTAGCACTTGTGTAGTTGGACCTACTCTACAAGTGTTGAATTTAAACTACAAAAAGTTATCGCGCACAACCACATTGACGAACGGAGTCTGCAATCAAGAAAAGCACATTATCCAACCCCCCCACAGAGATAAGTATATTCGTACAGGAATATCTTTATGCCCGTTCTGCTTCTGACTTACATTCAATTGGCAAGAGTCAGTGGCTGTGTCTCAAATCACGCACTTGTGCACTTCGGGCACTGTTTTTCAGTGCCTAGGGTGCTCACACTGAACATTTCAGTTGAGCCAGTGCACTGAAAGTGCCAGGATGATCCCCTAACAATGGTGGAAAAATGCAGTGCAGAATGATGGACACTCAGGGGCGGAGTGGCCCACCTTTTCCCACCGGGAGAATTTTCCCCTTGGCGGCCCTCTTTAAAAAAATAAAAAAAAAACAGAGAAAAAAACTAAGCGAACAACATGGTTTCCTAACCAAAAAGACAAAAGCCACGAAATCTGCAGTCGTACTACATGTGAACGTTAGTGTTGTCAAAATATCAACCTGAAGTGGAGAATTGTAGCCTACACCTTGATGAAATGCACAGCCAGTGGTGTAGTCTACGTAAAACACAGGTATACGCACCAATTTCAAAATTTCAGGGATTACAGTATACCCACTTAAAATTGATTGATCCATTATTTACAATAGCACAAATATATACAGTACACATCAAAAAATGCTCAAATATACAGTATATCCACTTCAAAAAGTAGACTACACCACTGGAGCCATCATCACAGTCCAAAGCATTCATAGGCCTACTAGGTTAGGCTACATCACGCTACTGCTCCATGCAAATGTGCACTCCACAGTCATTTTTGACCGTTTGAAATTGAAATATCGTTTAAGGAAGACAGGATGAGCATGGGCACAAAGTTTTGAGTATGGGGATTTTTAGAAGAGTAGGCTTAAATATAGTAGGCTAGTAGCCTATAGCTTACAAAAAGTCTGTCTACATTGCGCAATAAACCCACCATGCAGCAAATCTAGCTACTTCAAAGCACAACCATAAGTCAACAAAATGTATAACCAAACGGTGTAGGCCTACCTTAAAACGCTGTCTTCGTCGCAGCAAATGTCTTTGTTTCTTGCAATCACTCTACTTTAATCCACAGCTTAGCCTACACACCCAGCACTGGTCACATCAGAATCTTGTGTGGTAATTATTTTGTTCCATTTCTTCAGACATAGGCTACATCCTAAATGTACCACATATAAATATATGTATGATAATAATATTATTTCGACTATAAGGAGATATACTGGTAGTTCTAACAAATCAAAACAAAACCCATTGCTTCTGTTAGGTGCAGTTCTCTTCCTTACCACTTGGTGGAGTCTGTTCGTAACCCAATTCAATAACCACAGAGCAAGTGAATCTGGACTGGAAAGACTGTAAACTGTAACAGTCGTGTGGAAATCGGAAAATAACTCGTAATTTATTAATATTTCCATCCTTTGGTAACCAATCTACATATCACAGGTTCTTCAAATACTGAAAACGAAACTGTGTTACTAAGATCTTGTAAACTTCCGCGATCTACGGTGTATGAAAATTATCAGTAGCGAAGGGGTGTGGCCAATTTACTTACTTGACACCGTCAGTGAGGTATAGCCGTCTGGTATACGGTATAAATACTGGCTAGTCAGCTAGCTCAACATACACATGGGGAAATAGAAAGTTAGAAATCAGTGCACATTAGTACAATTTCGTAAAATCAGGGCCGGTTAAGAATGTAAAGCGGCCTTATTATCACATTTCATGGCCGCGGCCCATCGGGACAAGTCCCCGATCTCCCGACGGCCACTCCGCGCCTGTGGACACTGCATGCACTAAACGGCGGCCATGTTGACAATGACACGGAGGATATGTGGCATTCAGTTCAGTAGAAGAGTTTGGTCAACAGTCTCCTAATTCTGCAAGTAATGTTGATGGGACACCAACCTTTGTATGCCAACCAAAGTATTGTATGTGTGATTGTTGTCCTTTGGGGTGAAGGACATGGAAACACAAGCACCAGACACTGTGCATTGTAAACAGTAGAGGTGCTTAACTCGAATCTTTGAGGCGTCCGGATTGATTGGATCATTCCAAGGAGGGTACCCGGATTAGACGTATCACTCGGATCACTTATTTAAAATAAATAAAAAGAAACAATAATAATGTATTTTTTAAAATGTTTCTGTCGTTAAGTGGCTATGCACCTCAACTTTGTTGTTCCATTTATCAATTCACGTTGATAAATCAAAGAGTAAGACAGTTTGATCAACAAAACTCACTTTATGAATGTCACAGTTCCTAAACTCATGCTGCGAGCAGACCCACCTGGGTCTCCTCACTAAACATGCAACCACAACTCGAACAGCCTTTGGCAGCAGTGAAACGGCATGTTCCTGATTTTGCAATAAATAATGTGTGTGTTTGTATTTAAGAAGACTAACATTCAAATATTTGTGAGCAGAAGTCTAGTTCAGCAGGGACAGACAAGAGGCGAGCAACAGATGACCACTCGCTTCCGCTGCCGAGTTGCCTTGCGACTCGCACACTCGTGGCAAAAACGAAACTTAGCATTGATCCGATCCGTAGGGGATTCGCTGCTACCAACAACTCAGTCAGGATTCGTCTCACCGAGTCGCCGAGGGCGCCGCTGCTGAGTGACTCGGACGAGGGGAGTGACAGCAGTGGCTTTAAAGACTGTACGCTGTAACGCAGTGAGTGATAGTAGAGTCACGTCTGTAGACTATAATTTCCCTAAGAGTAGCCTACAGACTGAGATGTTAAAGCGTTGGCAGAGCACTGTTAACATTTAGGAATGTAGACCTCAACAGAGTCAGAAGCACACACACGGGGATCCGCGACTCAATTGGACACAACAGGCTGGACGGATCTAACAGGCTCGATGAATGACGAGGCGGGAGTTGGTTCAGTTTTACTCAGTGAGTGTTCGTGACTGAACAGCATACTAGGGAGATTAGAGAATGGCTGTTGTAGTCAACTAAAGAGGATATATTCCGGTTTCACAATTTCTCGCGCTGTAACTGCCATTTTGTTGACATATTAATGAAATGCCGTCTGACCCGCCTTTGGCGGATCAATGCACGACAGCCATCCGGTCTGTTCGGATGAGGTCTTGATCCGGCTCTCCAACCGGATCCTCCGGGTTTTATATCATCTCTAGTAAACAGTAGCCAACTCGTATTTTGGCGAGCTTCCAGTGAGGGCACAGTGCATAGTGCTCAAATTTTTCCACAACACTATGCACTAAAGACCTCAGTGCACTGTGTGAGACTATGTTAAGGTGAACTGCTGAACAAGCAGTGAAGTATAGTTTTCCTCATTTCTCTATGGGTATTTATAGGCTGCTAATCTAGCTAATAAGGTAAAACCCTTAGGCCCGTCCAGTGTTGCCAGATGTACAATAATTATCGTGTTTGTACCATATTGTTGGCCTCTGTGCGATGCACAATCAATAATGTGAAAAAAATCCCTGATGTACGATAATTTCAGTGTCCATTCAGTTGCCCTAAAATCAACTCTATTACTTTTCTCACTTACTCTCAAGACTCATCTAGCAGTTGGATGCCCGTTCGTAAACACCACCAACACTCAAACACAAGGTCTGGGCCAGTGTTGCACAGCAGCACTTATCTCCAAACATGACCTCTAAACATGAGTGCCATTTGTTCAAATCCATCACGGTAAATTACGAAAAAAGAAGCTCCGCAACTTTTATCGCGATTTTTATGGAAATCCTCATGCACCATCTGGCAATTCAGATCGCGAATTTTTGAGAAAATGGCCGCGATTTCCTGGTGGGACTGGGCAATGGTCTTAAAGAGCTGAAATTTAACTTTTTCATTTGGCCCCATAGGTTCAAATACATCAAGGTAATGGTCTTAACGAACTTAAATTAACTTTCAGATAACATTTGACCCCAGTCAATAATAGTGTTACTGCTTCCCTGACTTTTGGTTAGTGTAAGATTTTCAGAATTATTTCTACTGAATGTTTTGTAAATATTTTTGAATGTACACTCCCGAACCACTGAATATTACAGAGACTTTTATATTGACATCCCATTTTTAGAGCAGGTCTATTCATTATATCCCTGAAACGTGGAGCGTCGGGGATGTAATGATTTTGCGTGCACCGCCGCGTCCGCCGCGTCCGCCGCGTAAGGTCTTTCGTGTTAACGCGATAACTTTTGAACGGATGTTTGGATTTGTCCCAGATTTGGTGTGTGAATGCTCTAGGGCAGGTTAATGAACTGATTCGAGTTTGGAGGTCAACAATTTCAAGATGGCCGAATTCAAGATGGCCGAATTTTTGTTTGGCCCATTACTTCTGACCGGGTGGATGGATTTGTCCCAGATTTGGTGTGTGAATGCTCTAGGGTGGGTTCATGAACTGATTAGAGTTTGGAGGTTAACACTTTCAAGATGGCCGAATTCAATTTGTTTGGTCCATAACTTCTGACCGGGTTGATGGATTTGTCCTAGATTTGGTGTGTGAATGTTCTAGGGTAGGTTCATGAACTGATTCGAGTTTGGAGGTCAACAATTTCAAGATGGCCGAATTCAAGATGACCGAATTTTTGTTTGGCCCATTACTTCTGACCGGGTGGATGGATTTGTCCCAGATTTGGTGTGTGAATGCTCTAGGGTGGGTTCATGAACTGATTAGTGTTTGGAGGTTAACACTTTCAAGATGGCCGAATTCAAGATGGCCGAATTTTTGTTTGGTCCATAACTTCTGACCGGGTGGATGGATTTGTCCCAGATTTGGTGTGTGAATGTTCTAGGGTAGGTTCATGAACTGATTCGAGTTTGGAGGTCAACAATTTCAAGATGGCCGAATTCAAGATGGCCGAATTTTTGTTTGGCCCATTACTTCTGACCGTGTGGATGGATTTGTCCCAGATTTGGTGTGTGAATGCTGCAGGGTAGGTTCATGAACTGATTCGAGTTTGGAGGTCAACACTTTCAAAATGGTGGAATTTTTATTTGGCCCATAACTTCTGACTGGGTGGATTGATTTGCCCGGTAACTCCTTAATTTAATGGTTCACCATTTCAGTGAATCTACCATATCAGGTAGGCCTACAGTGTAATAACCAGTGTAATAATATTTAATACCATGTAATACTAGTGTAATACCAGTGTAAAAATAGGCAATACCAGGTACAGTGTAATAACCAGTGTAAAAATATGTAATACCATGTAATACTAGTGTAATACCAGTGTACAAATATGCAATACCATGTAATACCACTTACACACAAATAGCCTACATGATATAAGTACAAAATTGGTACATGGTGTCACACTGGTATGACGTGGTATTAAATATTGTTACACTGGTTATTACACTGTACCTAATGTGGTATATCCACTGTAATAGTGAACCAACAGTGTTACCATTTGCCCCATTTTTTCCTTCATTTTCACAATAGTCATTTGGTTTTAAGCCTATGCACGTCATTGATCTATGTATAGATATTAAATATATTTATTTTATATTTTGTATTTATCATATACGTTTACGAAATGGTGGACGGGAGTGGTAGGAATGATGGGGGACTGGAAGCGTCGCGTTTCGGGGATATACCTTAAAGGCCAACTTCCGATAAAACTCAGTTTTACTCACTCCTTTCGAAGATCGGACGGTCACCCCAAGTTAAACTCACTTGCAAGGCTCTCATAGCGGTGCGTCAACTCTCCTGGCTGTGTTTCCCGGTGTTTCCCAATTTACATAAATAATGCAGAGAAACGAGCGAATCACGAAAGCCTTTCTGTGTTTCGTCACGTCGAAAGAAGGCGTTGGCCCACAAAGGTTTATATCAACCCATTTATCTAAAAACATGTCGAGTAATTTTTTTCTGCTTGTTTTCAAAACAAGCAACGTCTGGTGGCCCGAAACATAGCTTAGCTTAGCTATCAGCTGGTTGCTACTCTCAGGTACACACACAGCACAAAGCCTCATACATAAAGTCAACTCACTCTGGTTGCTCCGTGCCTGCAGCAAGCCTAGGGGTCGCTGTCTAAAGAGCACAGCCCTGAATGGAGCCTGCACGCCTCCGCTGGCGCCCCTATAGTGCAGTACCACCAGGGGAAGTGGCGACTCTGTTTGCCATTACATTCTCTCCAAGGACTGGAGGACTGAGCCAATCAGAGACGCGTTTCTTCGAGAGCAGGAGGAGTGAGCCAATCAGAGACGCATTTCCACGAGAAACACGGAACACTCTCTCGTTTCTCCACAAGCCACCTTGCCAGCTTGCAAAAACGTCTTGAAACAAAGCAACCAGCGCGTTTTTTAAAACAGGACCAACGCGTAACACATTCAATAACATTGGGGAACACGGCAGTATTAATGAAATAACGTTGAGAGGCGATCTTTAAGCAGTCGAAGGCGACTGCACAGGCAGTCTAGTTTAAATGTCACCGAGGGTCAGTTTTTCAAATTTCTCTCAGTAAAGGGGCCGATCTATACGTATGTATTATGGTTGCAGACTGTGGTGGGGGGTATGGGGGTCCTCCCCCAGAAAGTTTTGTATTTCTTAGAGGTAATGTCCTGCATTTTAACGTCCCGTGTCTCGTTTCAGCTCGATAAGAAACCCGTACTTTTATCTCTAAATTCCGAAAAAAGATTCTGTATTTCAAGGGGCTTGTGAGGGGCCCGAACCTTGCCGTCCAAGGGCCGCATCTGGCCCCGGGGCCGCCATTTGAATAACCCTGGTGTAGAGAGCCATACTCTGGGCCTGACAATCAGAGCTGCTGCTAAGGTTATGGAGACCCTAAACATATCTGGCCAGGAGGCCCACTGATAATTAAATAATAATAATAATAATAATAATAATAATAATAATAATAATAATAATACATTTTTTAGTCAATCTCGATTTAGGAGGCCACAATTGTGGGGGCAAAGTGGCTGAGGCCCTAAGCGCTCTGCTTAGTCCGCCTATGCCTGGCGGCAGCCCTGCTGACAATGAGCCCACTGTTGCCCTGCTACTAATGTCCTGGCTGCACTGAGCGCATGTGTCTGATTGGTTAAACACAAGTTTGCATTTGGTGTTGGTGCTATACTGCTGTTTGTGTTTGATATTGATATTTTTGTGGTCTAAAGAGATCTCTGAAACTGAGGTGCTGTGTCAGGTCATTGCAACACCTGTGTGTGCCTGTTTGTTATGCTAAACTAAACTACTGCGAGACAAGACCAGATGCAGCTTCTGTAATACACAAGACAGTTTGACTGCATGGAAGAAATGTGGCTTGCGGTATTTCTACCAGGAGGACCAAGCTGCAGCCAATCAGAGGTCAACCTTGTGTTTATAATGACGTGTCTGACTCACCCCTCTTGCTACTTCAGGTGCCGGCTATCAGGATCTCCCCCTCCTGCCCCTTCACCACCAGTTGGGTCCAGTCTTCCACCTGGGGGGTAAAAGGTCCAGTCCCTGCTGCATGACCACGGCAGGCTCTACTGGATCCATCAGTGCAAGATCCGGGTTGACGACTGGGCATCCGCCAAAGCACTGGATATCACTTGCCAACTTCTCTTTCAATAAATCATCATTAAATCCTCTAATTCAATTCCTCTCTGTCTGAGTCGATTTTGGATGAACTACTTTTTTTATAATAGATTGTGACATTTGCGGTATATGAGATATTTAACAATTTCATACCAAATGGCTGGTCTGGTTTGATATTTGTATGCATGCAGTTGGTTGCAGTTGCAGTTGAATATCTTTCCTTTCCATATTCATTCCTCCTCTCTCTCTCTCTATCTCTCTCTCTCTCTCTCTCTCTCTCTCTCTCTCTCTCTCTCTAAGCTGCAACTGTAGGCCTACTCAGGCTGATCATTAGGATAGGACATAAATACTGTATGGTTTGTGTCTATGTCTGTATCTGAGCCATATTCCTTATAGAATTTATCAAGGTACTGCTCCATGGATTATGTCCTCCCTTGTGTGGAGAACAGAGCCACAGATGCTGCTCCTGTTTCATATACCAGCCCAGGAAAGAAATGAAAGATCGTCTGCCAAGGAAATGAAAAGTTTGAAAAGTCATCTTGGAGTGTAAAAGGATAAAAACGCCTTCAAAACTCAATTGCAGTGGCACGCTGGATGCTTTTGAATATTGCTGACTACAGCTATGTGGAGTGGTATAAAAAACTGAAGTGCCTGCTTTCAATGGACACAGTGTTTGTCGATTTATCATATGGTACAAACCAAATATCCATGCAAATAAACTATGAGAAAATAGAAACAAGAAAAGTGTCTCATTACCTTCAAAAAAATGCATGCTTTACTATTGTGAAAATTCTGTTTCTTTTTAAAGTTTCAACTTGACATTGAAGTGTACAGCATCTGGGACTGATAAATCTGGTGTGAATCCATCCATAATATTCATCTAACGTTTCATTTCCCTAGAGCGAACAGTGGGGCTATGGACTGATTCACTCCAAGGACTTAATTGTCCAATTACCCTTAATTACCCCATGGCCTTTAAAAATAGATATTTTGTATCCATATATATTTTGATCCCATTTAAACAGCATGTGGATAAAAAAACAACAACATTGTGACAGCCTGTCATACCCATTTAGGCCTAATTTAGGCCCCACAGTGTTTATACGCAGTGATGTTGTCACTGTGATTACAAGGACAAGCCTTTGCATCCTATAGAGAAAAAAAGAATCCTGCAATGCACTGCATAGAAAAAGAGAGACAAACACACACACATTGAAAAGGAAGGAAGTTCCAACTAAGCCAAGCCAATCAATTTCACTGGCTTCGCTTGGCACCGCAACAGTAGACAAAAGCAACACTGACAGGTGAGCAGAATGGCGCATCAACACAAAGGCGATTTACATTTTAATTCAGGACAATTCATTTGTATTCACTTTGTCGCTAAAAGCTTGTGAAGAAATGCCAATTGCATTAAGCATTCACTAAATCGGGCACATTCCCTCTTTAGCTACTTATATGGAATAAAGGAATGACGTCGGACATGGAGAAAATTCTCAGTGTGTTTATTGGAAACAGCGCTAAATTGGACAGAGTTCTGGCATCCCAGCCACACCAGACCGTCCGTATTATTGTCTCCTGCTTTGGTAGTCAGTGTGGTGGCATTTGCACACAATCTGTTGGATTTATGAAAAGCTCAACACGTGGTGGAAAACATTTGCTGGGATGAAGAATGAATATTAAAATCTTTCAGCAAAGTCAGACAGAACATTCATGGTGAAGATTCTTAAACAAGCAACATTTTTTAAAGGTGCACACTGAGCAATATTGTTAACAGTTAACAGAATTCATGTTGCCAATTGCACATGATCTTGTCCATGTCTGCCATTTTTAATTTTCAGAAACATTTTCAGCTGCAAAACTTACTGTACTTTGATAAGTGAAAGAAAGTGAAAGCCCATTGGGAAACTCCAACTCCCATTGTCATTGTGACACAGCACTCCACAGCACACAAGTGAACACTGCCCACTGCACACAACGAAATTGCATTTATGCCTCACCCGTGCAAGGGGGCAGCCCTCAGTGGCGCCCCATGGGGAGCAGTGCGGTGGGACGGTACCATGCTCAGGGTACCTCAGTCATGGAGGAGGATGGGGGAGAGCACTGGTTGATTACTCCCCCCACCAACCTGGCGGGTCAGGAGTCGAACCGGCAACCTCTGGGATGCAAGTCTGACGCCCTAACCGCTCACCCATGACTGCCCCCTCACCCATGACTGCCCCCAAATTATAGTCTAATATTCTGCAATGCGCAATAGGCGATAGGCAGCACAGGCAATGAGCAACATTGTTGCAGTACCTACCCTGGCCACCATCCTACACTATGCACCTGCCCTTGTAGACATTTAGAAGCCAAGGAAACTGTTATTTGGCACTGCTACTGTAAATTAATAGCCTTTAGCATTACGATGGGGATTTCTGTGTGACAGTTCGAAGGACAGAGTTCAAATGTTAAAGATGCGAAGTGACCTTTTTCTGCATCCCTCTCCCCCTCTCCACAGACCCATCTCCACATGTGTTAGGCCTACTTAATGTATTTAAGAGGAGGTCAACTTTCCCCTTTAAAAGTTCACATAGCCATCAAACCTGTGCTGTTCCCTTATCTCTCTTTTCAGCAACTGTTCTCAGCTGTCAGCCGCTCAGCTCACATCATTTTATTTTATTGCTTTCCCCGTCTTTGTCCTTGAGTCTAGCTGACTCAGTTTCTGGCTGGTCACACACCCTTTTGTTTTAATCCTCGTTTAACTCTCACTTTCTGTCTGGCTGACTCTTACTGCTTTGATATGGAGTACTGTGATGTTGCTGGGCAACGTGGGTTGGGGGGTGGGACAAACTGCTTGCTGTTCATTTGCGTTCTTGTTGTCATGGTTCATCTGGGAAGTTGCTCAGACAGCTGTCAGTATGTTGCCTGGAAACAGCGCTCATCAAGTTATTTATCAGTAGCCTTCCTGAATGTCACACAAATGTCTTGCAGGATTTACTGACAATTCTGTTGACACGCCTCTTGTAGCATCTGTCAGTGTTAAAACAACATTGAAGGACAGTATTACAAACAATGTAGCATTACAATTTAAGTTTTGTGTAGATGTATCTTAAGGATTACATTAAGGCAGGGTTTCCCAAAGTGGGGTGCGTGCACCCTTGGAGGTGCGCAGTCTGCCTTAAGGGGGTGCGCGAGCTGAATAGAGTAATGGCGGATATGGTAGTTTTTTTTCCAGTATTAATGAACATTAAGTAGTTTTTAATGGTATGGTGCATTGTGTGCTGGAAGGGTCCATCTGAAGTGTAGTTAAATTCCAATGCTATTGGAAAAGAGGATTCCCCAAAAACGACTGTGCTTAATAAGCAGTGAATCCATACTTGCGTGGCCATCAGCACACCAAAATATTCGCTAAGGGGGGTGCGCGAACCACATTGAAATGTGCAAGGGGGTGCGCAGGGAAAAAAGTTTGGGAACCGCTGCATTAAGGCATTAATGTATAGGTTACACATTATACGTGTACAGGTCATACAGTGTGACATTTGCTATGTTGCACATGAGACATTAATTCGGAATTAACTGACTAATTCTGAATAAAGCCTAATTCCGCTTTGAAAACGTCATGTAAACACCTCCTAATTCAGAATTACAGGAAAGATCAAAGTAAACCTGACACAACTAATTCATTCTGAATTATTAATTCTGAATTAAAAATATCATATAAACGTAGTGATTGTCTAAAATTTCGTAATGCTCAAACAGGTCTGCTGTCTCTACATTTAATGTCTAGCCCACTGTTGCCTATTTTAAACCTCAATTGCCTGAGTCATAAGCTGTAACAAAAGAACTTGAAAAAACACTTTGAATTAAATGCCAAAAGATCACCTCATCACAGTTTATAACAATGAGAGTGAGATAACAGGCTGTCCTGACTGTGTGCATCTCCGTGCTTTGTCTCTCATTCTTCTCATTCTGGCACACAGAGAGACTCCATCAGTGCCATTTGGTTTCAGACTTTGGATAATGCCAGGGTATGGTTGTACATGTGCTTGCTTCTAGATAAGCCATTGACGTACTGGCGAATATTTATCTTCTGTCTCATTTTTTGGGGGGGAACTGGCAAAGGAGCTGGGAGTTTGTGACAGTCCAGAACCAATTTTCTGAAAAGTTTTCAGATTTCACAGACTGATTCAGTGCATTAGCAAAATACATAGCAGTGAGGTTCATCTAAACAGAAAATATTGTCGGGTGAGTCTTCCTACTTCAATTGAATCCTAGAGACAACCTTAGATGTTAAGCATTTGAAGCCCTGTAATGGTAACTTTTAATTAACAATTTGTTAGCGATTGTCGTTTTTATTATTTCTTATCACAAACAATGAAATACACACTTTGCTAATTTGTGAGTTCTGCTTAAGTAGCTATTTCATCTTTTGTTTTCATTGTTTGTTGTTTTGTTTGTGTACTTCTTTTGTTTTCCCTCGTCTGACTGCCCAATGAGCAGGGCCGTTTTATGAGTTTAATTTTCATTTAAGCTAATACATTTTGCTGTTTGGAGTGGAGTCAATGATGAGAACCGTTTGCCTCAGAGCAGAAGTGACGGTACAGTATGTACAATGACCCACCACCAGGGTCGCTGACAGCTTTGGCTGGGCCCAGGACAAAGTCATCTGAAAGGGCCCCCTAGCCCAATAGATACAATGTAATGAGGAGGCAATTTTGGGCCCCCTCTCCCCCTGGACTCGAGCCAACTGACCCCTTTGTCCCCCTTGTCAGCACCCCTGTCAGCACCCCTGCCCACCACCACCAGCAGCACCAGCACCAGCACCAACACCACTCTCATCCCATCTGGGATAAACACAAGTCACAGCAAGTTTCGCTGATGTCATATAAACACCACTTATTGCTGCCGCTGTGGATTAGGAATCCCTTATTAAGCAGTGGGCACAAGTGAAGAACCGTAATAAGCCCTGGCAAAGGGAGGAAGAGAGGGAGGATTGGCAGGAAGAGGAAGAGGGAGAAGAGAGAGGAAAAGATATTGCCTCCAGATGAGTGTGGTGCTGCTGCTGTGTGGGGCCCATCCATGTGAAGAAGATAGAACATAAAACAATATGCATGATTTTCAATAGAATGCTAAAGTTAGGTGAATGTTCTTAAATGAACAGAGCCTTTGAATATAGCCTAATTTCTTTTGTGGTGTAGTGGAATGTCGGTGGGTGGTGTGGTGTTGTTCTGGGGAGAGTGGAGGGTGGCATGGATGCCATCAGGTGTGTGTGTGTGTGTGTGTGTGCATGCGTGCCTGCGTGCATGCGTGTGCGCGCGCGTGTGTGTGTGTGTGTGTGCGTGCGTGTGTGTGTGTGCGTGCGCATGTGTGTGCGTGCGTGTGCACTTGCGTTCGTGCGTGTGTGGGTTTATCCTTCGTTGATAATATTTAGGTGTGTGTGTATGTGTGTGTGTGCGTGTGTGTGTGTGTGTATGTGTGTGTGTGCGTGTGTGTGTGTGTGTGTCTATGTGTGTGTCTGTGTGCACGTGCGTGCGGGCAAGCGAGAGAGAGAGATAGAGGGAGAGAGGGATGGAGAGAGGGAGAGAAACAGCCCTTGCTGATACAATCAAGGCAAGACAAATGTTTTGTGACACACGTCTTGCACTGTTTGCTTCCTGGAACAAATGGGTTAGTGTTCTTTTTGCAATTTCTTTTGTATTTGGAATGTTTTCCCAAAGCCTTTGCTGCCCTCCTTCACTCCGAAACGATCCCTTTTTGATGGGCCTGAAAGAGAAATACTATTTTTTTTACTTCCTCTCGAGTTCATCTCAGGACACATCAAAGTCTGAAAGCTGCTGGAATTTGATAATCTATTAATTTTTAATCTTCTACATTTTTTCTTTGTCCTGACCCTAGTTTATTTTGTGGCTTATTAGTTGAATAAAAACTGCGTTTTAATTTGTAGCAAAAAATATGATCCACCTCGGGCAGACACCTACGATTCAAATATTTGAAATTTCTATGATCCAGATCTGCACGTCATCTGGCTTGACCTGGCGAACGCATATGGATCAGTCCCACACCAGCTGATTATTTACGCCATGGAGTTCTTCCACATGCCCACTTGCATTAGGAACATGATAGCATGCTATTTTAACAACCTGCAGATGTGCTTCTCTACCCAAGACTTCACCACGGGGTGGCAGCGGCTTGAAATCGGAATAGCGATGGGGTGTGCCATTTCTCCGATACTCTTTGTCGCAGCATTTGAGATCATTCTCATCGGTGCTAGGCAAATGGCAGGAGGAATCAGACTACCAACTGGCCAGAGGCTTCCCCCGCTAAGGAGCTACATGGACGACGTCACCACCCTTCTTCAGACAGCGCCATGTACATCAAGGCTTCTGAAGAGGATTGATGAGCTGATGTCATGGGCAAGAATGAAGATCAAGCCCTCCAAGTCCTGTAGCCTGTCACTCAGGAGAGGAGTCAGGAACGACAGCACCACCTTTGTCATCAGAGGAGAAAAGATCCCACTACTTGCAGAGCAACCCATCAAAAGCCTGGGGAGGCAGTACACTGCTGAGCTTTCCGATAAGCAGAGTGGGAAAGCTGTCATGAAGCAGCTCTCAGATGGCCTGGCGAGGATCGACCAAAGCCAACTCCCGGGGAAGTACAAGGTCTAGTGCTAGGAGATGGTGGTGGCGGAGGTGACAAGGATGGAGGAAGACCGCTACAAGATCAAGGCCGTGTCTCAGGGTCGGCAAGGAAGCTGGACAACCTGGGAGGGAATCTCAAACAGAAACATCAGTTGGTCAGGCATATGGAAGATCCCACAGGCAAGACTCAGCTTCCTTATCCGCTCAACGTATGACACGCTTCCCTGTCCTCGGAACCTCAGCCAGTGGTTCGGAAAGGAGGAATGTTGTGCACTCTGCAGTGCTCCCTCCGCAAGCCTCCAGCACATCCTGTCAGGCTGCAAAATCGCGCTCTCTCAGGGTTGCTACAGATGGCGCCATGACCAGGTCCTGAGAAAGCTAGCCGAGGTGCTGGAGGAGTGCAGACAGGGTAGCAGAATACCATCACCTGCAGAGGACTCTACCATCTTTATTGCGGAAGGAGGAATTGGAAGCATCAGGCAAAAAGAAACAACAAGGCCCTTCACTCCCGGCCAGGAGTGGAGCATGAAGGTTGACTTGAATAGAAAGCTTCACTTTCCAACAGAGATCACCACCACATCTCTCCGGCCAGACATAGTGGCTTGGTCTGCAAAGGCAAGAGCGGTAGCTCTAATAGAGCTCACTGTACCATCGGATGAAGGGACCAAGTACACCGAACTGGCTGCGGAGTGCCGGGAGGCGGGCTGGAAGACTTCCATACAGGTATATCCAGTCGAAGTTGAATGCCGAGGCTTTATGGGGCTGTCGACCATACGCCTTCTGAAGGATGTGGGAGTCACTGGAGGAAGGCTAAAGAAGGCAACAAAGGAGCTGGCAGAGGAGGCAGAAAAATGTAGCTTTTGGCTCTGGCTGAGGAGGAAGGACAGGAGCTGGGGGAATAACTACTAACCCCCAGAAAACAGCCGCAGAGATAACCTCTATCAGCTGCAGGGGGTGACAGGGAGACGTCCCTGTCACTGCCCCGCCACGGGAGACGTTTCGGGATTAAAGGGGCGAAACGTTGTTGACACGGTGGTTCCCGACTGATGACCCTGCAGCTGACCCATGTGCACCGGAGGAGGTGCGACAGGCAGCAATGCCCAGCAGGATGCAACACCTTCCTGTACAAATCCTGATCCCCTACTACACTGAATATGGTTCATGCGTATTTCGGTAAAATCGCTTTCCACTTGAGCTTTTGCATCCCAAGATATTGAGCAAGATATCTCAAATCTGCGCTTTTAGGTGCATGCATTTTATGCCCATTTTTGTCTCATGCAGGCTTCCCCTCTCAAGGGCTATACACACTTTATAAACCATCTATTGAACCTGAAATCACATCCTGTCGTTTTCCACATGTGCTTTTGCATACCAAGATATTGAGCAAGATTTAAGCCTTTCAGTGCATGAATGTTATGCACCTTTTTGTCTCATGCAGGCCTCCATCACAAGGGCTATACACACTTCACAAACCCTCTATTAGATCTCAGCACTGCAGCAGAGGAAATGAGTAAGGCATTTAGTAATTTTGGATGACAGCAATGTGATTGGTCATTAAAGAAGCATTAGGTGAGTTGGGAGAGCCCTGACATGCTGATTGGATGAATAGAAGAGTGAGGGTGAGAAAGAAAGTGACAGAGAGTGTGCAGTGTGAGAGAGAGAGAGAGAGAGAGAGAGAGAGAGAGAGAGAGAGAACAATATCCTTTTCACCTTGCTATGTGTTGTTGTGATAATGTCCTTGTTTGATATACAACTAAAACTTAAAGCCCACAATGACTATTTTGTTGTTCCCATAAACATTAAATAACAAACAAACCAGATACAACGCAGCAACCTCCAAACAAGAAGCAAAGAGCAAAATCTCATTTATGTGTATACCAACCTTTGTAAACTGTTATGTGTGACAGTTTCATCAATATAAGGTTGTGTACAGGGGGCACCTGAGTGATTGCTCCCAGTACTCTCATACAGTAAGCACCCCCTTTTCATCCCACTTGTGATTTTAAAAGGATGGAAAGGTTATTCAAACCTGTCTGTTTCCATCTGGTTAGTCCACAGTGGATATTTAGCGGAATTAGTGTGAAGGGTAGAGATGCAAGAGGAAAGAGGAAAGACATAGACAGTTCATTAAATCCCTGTGTGCCTTCTTCTGCCAGCTGGAAGACAGTTTGATTGCTGTCCGAGCTGTGGCCGTGGCAGCACAGCAAGCTTTGAGGACCTCTACTGGACCACCAACATCGCATCACTGGCCAAGAAAGCTCAGAGCATACTAGTGCCCGATCACCCATCACACACTCACACACACACACACACACACACACACACACACACACACACACACACACACACACAGGTCATGTCTGTTCAATGACTAGAGATCTGCAGAAGAAAAAGCAGTAGCCTCTTTTTACATTCATTACAGGTCAAAATGTTCCATTGCTCAAAATGCGTCTTGACCAAAGGTGCATGTAATCCAACACTACCTACACTACACACCTCAACTACACACCGTGGCAGCACAGCAAGCTTTGAGGACCTCTCCACCAACATCGGGGGTTGTACTGATAGGATGAACCCCAGAGTCAGAAGACCATAACTGGGCCCTGTACCTTCAGCAATACCAATTTGTCATTGTGATAACATGACACAACACATTATTTTTACCCTTGAAAGACCTATGTCATCTGCTGAATGCTTTTATTGTTGTGAAGCACATGTTTTTTATTGTTGTGAAGCACACTGAACTACCTCTGTGTATGAAATGTGATACACAAATCACACAAACTCCCCAGGGCATGAATGATGTCGTAGGGAGCAGTGAGTACGCACTGCCGGTACATGCAGTTGGTGAATTCAAACATGGAGGGCTGCTGACGGCTTCTCTGAGGGCCAGGACAGAGTTGTCAGAAAGCCCAATTTTAGTCCCCCTCTCTCCCTGGGCTTGCATGCATGCATGACAAGTCTTTCAAATTAACACCCATGTCATCACACACTACAGATGAAGGAAGAACTGATGTCCGTGCCGTGCCTTTGTCTTTCTTAGGAAGTTTCGCTCTGTGCGTTATTTCAAAATAGTGAGTGATTCAGGAGGGAAAAGAAGGAGTCGCACTCAAGAGCTGAAAGTAATTCAGTGAAACTGTATTGAAAAGGGGTAAACAAAGAAAAGACAAAGTGGGTAAAAAGCGTTTTGGGTCTCCACCCCATCATCAGTGTTCCCAATTTGAAGAGGGAAGACCGATGATTGGCTACAGTCCCGAAACGTTTGTTACCTACTTTGTTTCTGACTTTTCTTTATTTGTGTTTTTTTTTAATACGGTTTCACTGAATTGCATCACACACTACAAGACATATGTGACATATTACCTCACTGGGACCCAAAATGACTATCCTCCTCAGGCTTCATAATAGAAGTCATTCTTCATCTCTCCCAGGCACAGAGAAATCTCATCATGTCAATTTCCCAAATGGATATTCGGTCTATAAAGAGCCAAAAAAAGAAATTCCTATTTTTTTGTTCAATCTCTTTCTGTGGTATTCTAAGAATGTGCCAGCAAAATATTACATTAAAGTACTATAGCAAATTATTTTGGTGGTAACATTGTTGTTCATTTTTGTGTATAATGTGTCTAATTATGTGCTGTGTGTGATGTCTGAGCTGTGACGATGTGTTATGATGTGATGTGTGCTGTCCAAAACACACTTCTCACAGAGCAGACAAAGTTCATTTTTTTGTCAGAGGTTAAAAGTAATCTTCATAAATGTACATGACGAGAGAGAGAGAGAGAGAGAGAGAGAGAGAGAGAGAGAGAGAGAGAGAGAGAGAGAGAGAGAGAGAGAGAGAGAGAGAGAGAGAGAGAGAGAGAGAGAGAGAGAGAGAGAAAGAGAATGAGCGAAAGAACATTTCTGTGTGTGTAATATGTGTGACATTCTTTCTTAAAGGGTTGCCAAAACATATCAAAACCTTTCCGCATCTTATCACCACCCGCCACAGATGTAAAAACGTAAGCTGCAATTGCTTTTTGTCACGATTTGCAAAGCTGATTGAAGATTGAAACAGCCAGGCAATCTTAAAATACTTCACAGTTTGCTTTCAGCTTCACTTTCAAAGCAAACGGATAAAGGTACACTGTACATGGATGTTTCATAGCCATCAGGAAAAATCTCGTAAACATACAATATAGCAAGATAATGCGGTGACACTCCAGCTATATTTGTTTGTGTGTGTGTGTGTGTGTGTGTGTGTGTGTGTGTGTGTGTGTGTGGCAAAGTATTCACCAGATGGACATCTTGAAGAGGAGTTCAGTTTATAATGTTTTGATCTTTTATTTGTTCTGTAAGCGTACCATTTCAATACAAAACAAGATGCTTAATGAATGATGCTCTTATCAGTGGTTGTTGTTGGTTGGTTGTTATGGCTCTGACATATTTAACCGAAGTGACTTAGATATTTTTGGATACAGTCCTTGGAGCAATGTGGGGTTAGGCACCATGCTCAAGGGCACTTCAGCTAAGGATGGAGATGTAGCGAGAGGTAAAGGTGGGATTCAAACCTGCAACCATCTGATCGTAAGACCACCTCCCTAAGCAATACACAGAGAAAAATAGAGGTAGACAGGAGGTACAATACTGCATCTATAGGTACAGAATGGTTCCTTTCAGTTTTCTGTACCTCAAAGGGTTCTGGACAGACCCCTTAAGATACCCTATTGTACTTCAGAGGGTACATGCATCAGTAGAGGACACATTTGTACCCGGGGGTACACACACCAGTTGTTGGATACATGTCAGTTTAATGAAAGGGGGCGGGACTCTGACGCTCAACGTCAAGTACAAGTAAAAAAAAATCTTGGACCACGTCCGCCATGGTGCCGAGAAGACAGTTGAGATGTTGGTGAAATTCAAGCTCTTTGTGAGGTAAGTTCATTTATTTTCGATGTTTCATTCATAATTTTAAGACAATACTAAATGTAGGCCTACATTGAATAACGAATTTGGCATCAGACCAAACCTCTGCTAACATGCTGTTCTGAGAGGCCACTACTGTATAACTATGCTAACTTTGCTAGAGGTTATTTCACAACTTACTCACTTGGAAACCTCTAACTTTTGTTAGAAACGAACTCCTTTACAATATATTTGCTCTGAAGTAGCTATAAAACGTGTCCAGTTGTGCCAAACAGCCATGCCAGAGTCAAGAAGTAGCTAAAAGTCCGCTAGCAACATCTAGCTAAAATGGGTAATATCTGGTCCGCTAGCAAAGTTAGCTAAAGTCTAACGGTTAAATCATGTCAACTTTGTTGAGGGATGTTTGAAGTAGCCTGAGGTATTATTCATAACTGATTATTGGTTTCTTGTTAGAAACAAACTCATTTTGAATATAATTTTGCTCTGAGGTAAGCTTAGATACAACATGTCCAGTTCATATTGTAGGCTTAGTGCCAAGGCAAAACAGTCATGCCAGAATGAAGAGCTAGCTTAATGTCCGCTAGCAACATTAGCTAGCTAAACGGTTAATTCATGTTCACTTTGACGAGGGATGTTTGAAATAGCCTGAGGTAGGTATTATCTATTGTTGTTGTTTTTTGGTTATTAGTAGAAACGAACTCCTTTTGAGTATAATAAAGGAGTGTATAGCTAAAGTCTTTTAGCTAAGAAGTCTGAAGGAGCCATATGCCTGCCTTTTCTTGTTAGAAACGAACTCCTTTTGTATATACACTTAATCTGAAGTATGTTTTAACACCTGTGCCTTTCCCTGTTCGTGGTGTAAATGAAGTGGGCAAAGAAACACAGACTGAACTTGTAATTGTGCACACAGTGTGCTGTTTTGTCCCATTCTGTTAATGCCTACAATTCTGTGCCTCTTCTCTGAGGAGAAATCACTGTCAGAGCCATAAGATCGTGTTTGCACTTCTTTCAATAGACATTCACTTTACCAGATTTCTCTTGAAATAGTGAACACACAGATGTGTAGGCTGATTAATTCTTGGCTTTATGAAAGATGCTTAATTTGTCTATGGTTGCTGCAATTAATATTTAGATTTCTTTGCGCATCCTTTTTGGATCTATTAGTAGGTGGTTTAGAGGTCTTAACAAGTAGGCTGCATCAGATTTCATTTCAAGTGATGAATAAAATATCCAGACAGATAATCTGCTCTTTTGCCCTCCAGCTTTGCACACTGTTATGAATTATTTGAGCCAGTGGGGGTCAATCCGTTTGAGAAAATGTTCAATGTTTAAAAAAACAAAACAAAAAAACATTTTATATGTATAGAAATGTATCTCATAGATGTTTCATATTGTAGGCCTATTGTAAAATCATGGTGGCGTTATCATTTTTCATACTTTATTATCTTGTAATATTTAGGCCTTGTAGAGACTTTTAGATGCATACTCATGTTCATGTTTTGTGCTGTCATGCTTTGCAGTTGACTGAGAAGATTGCTGAAGGATCTTAAATGGAAGCTGGCTGATTATATTGAGTGATTCCTTTGGTGTGGTGTACCTCAGAGAAATAAACACTGTGGCAAGAGGTGAGTTTTAAGTTAATACATTCACACAAAGCCAATCCATGTATTTTTGAAATGTCATATTTCT
Organism: Engraulis encrasicolus; assembly: GCF_034702125.1. Lineage (NCBI taxonomy): Eukaryota > Metazoa > Chordata > Actinopteri > Clupeiformes > Engraulidae > Engraulis > Engraulis encrasicolus. The sequence continues at coordinate 26,250,470 of NC_085865.1, read as the reverse complement.
AACATGCTATGCATTTCATGCTGACAATAGGAGATGCATACTAATGTTGTGTGTTATTTATATTTTTTATATTAATGCAGCTGAGAAGATGACCAAGATATCCTTATGGCTGGATGGTAGCTCTCTGGTCGTGAGGTGAGCCCCCTTGATGGACCATGTCTGCAAATGCTTTGACGGAATTTCTAAAGGTTAGCAACCATTCACAAATTTACACCTCATGTATGTGTTTCAAATGCCAAATGTCTTAACAGTTTGAATCACACACTGTTAATCAGAGATGCATCCTGTTTATGTTGTGTGTTATTTTGAGAGGATGGTTAAGGAATGATGGCAGCTGCCTGGTTACAGTACATTGATCCCATTAGTAGCACCATGTCTAAAAATGCTGAGAAAAATCAGCATGTAAGCAAATATTAACGAATCTGCACCAAAATGCGTGTTTCAAATGTCTACTCTCTAACAGTCTGAATAACACATTCAAACATGACATGACCAACTGTTATGTGCCCGGAGCGGCAGTTTACAAACTCACCCTTGGTGCCTTCTGCTGTTAGGCTAATGACATTGTGACAGAGCACACAAGTGAACACTGCACACAATGACATTGCATTCACCACATTGCTGTTTCACAGAAGATATTGATATTTTTTTTAAGATTACAAGTATCCTTTGTCCAAGTCCCACCACCCTTGCATTACAGTTGCTTGGATTCGCGTTGTCAAAAACTGTCAGACCTCTTGTGCTATGATGATTGGTCAATCAACACTCTAGGCCGGGCCTTAGCCAGAGGTCAATTCTATATGTGTTCATGCAGTTTTGATGCCCTCCATGATTGTCTACAATATAATGTAAATAGCTGTGTGTGTCCAAGCTTTTGGCCTATAATCTTAGTTGTTAATATATTATTGTTTGTATGTGTCCCCACCCCAGGCCATTGACACCAGAGCTGGAATTATCCTCCTGCCAAGACTATTCCAGGAGAAGGCCGAGAACCTGATTTTATGGGAGAGGTAAACAAGAGCTGAATATTTAACATTTGTCAAATGATTTTAGTTTGGTTTAATTGTATGAATTGCATTTGATTTAATTGCATCATTTTTCATTTACAATCTGTCATGTAGGGCGAGCCAAACACCCCTTACCCAACTATCAGCATGAAGGCACAGGACTGGAGAGCTACGATTGCCGGGAATGCTGAAAGTATCGTTGTAGTTGACAGGCTTCGAGTGTGTTCCCTGATTGGTGTTGAAGAGGCATTCATCGCGACATTCTGTATGTACTTTGTTTACAACATGGACCAACAGAACCTTTACACAAATGGATTAAGCACATTGGACTTTTACATGCCCATGAACCTGATTTCAGCATCACATGTGGACTGAAACTGTGAATCGTCTTTTTCAAAGTACCATTCCTTCAGCGTGTTTACAGGCAACACACAAGCAGCCTTTTCCTTTATTTTCAGAATTCATGCTGCCCGTTCACTAATGTCACCTTTTTCATGAGTACTTACCACCAGCATCAAATTCTAAGTATTCATTATATCTGGAAAAATTGCACTTTTCATACATGAAAAGGGGGATCTTCTCCATGGTCCGCCGTTTTGAATTTCCAGAAAGAGCCATTTTTAGCTGCAAAAATGACAGTACTTCGACCATACTGGAAACTATTGGTTTATTACTTTGTAAACTTCCATGTAAAGATCAAATTTGGCAATAGGCAGCCCAGTTTCAATGAGCAGCATAGTTGCAGTACCTTTTTTGACCATTTCCTGCACAGTGTCCCTTTAAGCCAAGGAGATGAATTAGATGAGTAAACAGAAATTTCCATAAAGTTACATTGTCTTTATGTAGTAGGCATCAATTCATAGCCTGGTTCTCGCCAAACATTGCCTGTGTAGCTCCGGATCCCCCTTGTGGAGCTGGTACACTGCGGTTAACATGCTGGTTTCGAGTTAGAAAACAAACAGAGCATTTATTGCTTCAATATCATGACCACTTGCATTGAGGAGTCACAGGACAGATTATAGACTATACTGACTCTGTTTAGAGACAAACAGAGAACATTTTTGAAGAAATGTGTTGGTTGAGAGGCTGATATTGAAGCAATAAATGCTCTGTTTATTTTCTGACTCGATACCAGCATGGTAGTGGCAGTGTACCAGACGGTAGTGTGGGTAGCTCTGATCCACTAGGCGGCTCTGGAGCTATACACACATACCGTCCGGTGAGAACCAGGCTAATCAATTCAACTTAATGTGTGAATTTAAGAGGTCATACAGGAAAAGTGTAAATATACCATTTTTAGCACTTCCATTAGATTCACAAAACACTTTAAAGGGACATGATGTATTTCAATATGTCTTTTGAGGATGAAGTACTTCTGTGCGTCTCAAAATTGAATGTAAATAATGTAAAATATGATCTTGAAGATGTTCATGACTGTCAAATGACAGAGGATGCAATATCCTTCTGTATAGCACCAAACATGTATGTATCTATGTACATTGTACATTAAGTATGTATTTCAACTTGCAAAACAATGGGATTTCCTCAGCATATTTCACACCTTAACCCATTGTGTCCTGGAGACACATACACAGGTTTTTCATGATTTTGAGATTTTAGCTGCTTTATTAAATATGTGGGTATGGTAGAGCTGAATGAACACATTGCAATGCAAGGGGAGGGTCTTGGCTTTCAAATGTAACTCATTTCATGTTTGTATGTGCTTCGGAGGCTGAGATATTTAGGATTTAATAGGAAGAGGGCACCCTTTCCCAAAAAGGGCTTAGGACAAAATGGGTTAAGCATCAATATTTCAAGGAACTTGTGAAAGTTAACAGAAATTTCTGAAATGTTACATTGTCTTTATTCTGTAATCATCAGTTCAAGCGGTGCTTTGGTTTTCAAACTGTGTGAATTTTAGAGGTCATATACAGTAAAAATGCACCATCTTCAGCACTTCAATTGGATTTGCAAAACACTTTGAAGAAGCCACAAATCTTCTCACATAACACCCAACATGTATCTACATTAACATCTTCAAGACCATATTGAACATTATTTACAGTCATTAAGTTTGAAGAAAAACGTATGGCTTGAATTGATGTCTACTATATAAAGACAATGTAACGTTTTGGAAGTTTCTGTTAGCTCTTCAAACTCATGTTTTGGGCTAATTTATGTAAAATTGGACCTCAATTGGGCATTGTTAAGCCCAGGAGATGAATTAGATTTCCATCCCGTGGATGTCTATTCTACGTGTATTAATGATTGTATGTTGCTATGAAATACTTTGTCCTAGTTTGCTATGGATTTTTTTTCTATGATCACTTTTTTAACATTTCCATTTGGTGATTGATAATATCTATTTTATTGATGGTTGTCTGCATGTTGCTATGAAGCACTTTGTTTCATCAGTTGTATGTTGCTGTGAAATATTTTGTGCTCTTTGTTTTGAAATGTGATTTTTTTTCTATTATCACTTTTTTAAAACATTTCCTTTGGTGATATTTTGCTTAATAAATGATTGTGCAGAGATTGTGTACCTGTTGACTTGTGCATTTATTTCAGCAATACTACCTGTACCTCAGAAAAATGGAAGTACCATTGCGTACCCAAGTCGGTACAAATGCTTGTCGCACCGGCGGTACCCTCTTGAAGAACAATTCTGTACCTTCCTTTTCAAGTACACTTTTGTACCCTATTAATTTGTACCATTTAAGTACACTTCTGTACCTTAAAAGGACAGAAAAGTACCTCTTGAGGGTGCCACATGGTTATGGTGGTTTAAGGTACATTTCTGTCACAATGGGTACACAAATGTACCTTAAAGGGTACAAATGAATGGAGTACAAAAATGTACTTGCATATGCAGGTACAGAATTGTTCTTCAAGATGGTACTGCCGGTGCGACAAGCATTTGTACCGACTTAGGTACACAATGGTACCTTTATTTTTCTGTGTGTAGGCCATGGCTGCCCAGGTACATGAACTGATCAACTTTTGGAGACTGGCAGATTCAAGAAAGCTTTCAAGATTCCACAGAGGCATCAGAAGTGATGCTTTGGTGTTGAGTTCCGCTCATTTTCATTTCGCGTTTGTTGTTGTTGGTGGTGGTGGTTGTGGAGGCTGTGGTAAGGTTGTAATGGTGGTGATTGTTGTTTTTGTTGATGGTAGTGGTAGTTGTTGTTGTGGTGGCGGTGTATTGTGGTATTGTTATAATGGTGGTGATTATTTCTGTTGCTGTTTGGTAGTGGTAGTTGTGTGTTGGTGGTTTTTGGTTGGTGTTGGTGGTTGTTTTTGTTCTCACTTACAACAGGAACAGTTTTGCGAAGAAAAAAAACTCTCACACACACCCACACAGATTTGAATAGGCATGATGTGACAGACTTGAAAGTCTCGGTACGCTAGTGAACACTGTCACGTTAAACAATGCATGGAAATCACATCTGTCACTTCATTACGCTGCCTAACACAATCAGATCCGCACAGCACAGCAGTCTTTTTGTTTATCTCAGAGACATTCGTTGAATTCTTTGCGATTGTTGAGAATCTAAATGACAGCTGTGAAATTAAAAAGCTGACATCTTGCAAAAAAATTGGAGAAAGCAATATATTCCGTGAAATCAAATGGGATTTCCTCAAAAAGTGCAAGTTCTTTTTTCTGTTTTTCTGTTCTGTAACAGTCAATTCAGTTTTATTGTAGGCCAGGGGTGGGGAACCTTTTTCATTTGAAGGGCCACTTCAAATTCATTCGAGGGCTGTAAAACTCCTCAGAGGGCCGTACTATGAACACAAACCAGGATTTCCCCCTGCACTTTAGGCCTATACTGAAGGCAGCCACCTTTAAAACAGACCTCACCTTCTGCGGGATGTCGTTAATTAAAAATGTCTGCGGGTTTGGACTGGAGGTGTACAGACCACCACTGGCTAAGGCTCAATGCATTGAATACATACTGTAGATTAACAGCACACTTCATAAAAATTATACAGAGATTAACAACGCACTTCAGCACAATTATGATGGGGATGTATGAAATCCATTATGGTTCAATGCACTCATTGTATAATTTCTCATTCCCTCTAAATGTATATATGATCTGTATGATACAACAACGCTGGGCATAGTAAATTATGCTGATTGAAATCCCAACTCCAAAGAAAAATAAAAAGGAGGAATAGTTTCTTCTTCTTCTTCTTCTTCTTCTTCTTCTTCCTTTCATTGGAGGTTGGCAGGGACAGGCTCTGGCACGGTGTGGGAGGCATGAATCTTTAAGACGGGTATGAGTGCCGGAGTCTATGGAGAGGCATGAATCTGAAGGACAGGCATGAGGCCCGGTAAGGGGCAGCATCTATGGAGACTGACTTCTTCATTGCCAGGAGATCTAATGGTTCTTGGCAGGTGCTGGGGGTGAGGGTTTTTTTTTCAGCAAACTGTCAGCTCTGACCAAGCAGAGGAGGTTTTGAAGTGTAGGTGAGGGGTGTGTGTGTGTGTGTGTGTGTGTGTGTGTGTGTGTGTGTGTGTGTGCATTCATGTGTGTATAGCGAATGATAGAGGAGAAGTATACAGTAGAGAAGGTACAGTGTAGTGAGTGATGTGGAGGTGCTGCTGACATAAGGAAGGCCAGATGTGCATCAGCCAGCAGTCTGGCTCTGTGCCTCTACTCTGCCGTGATGGATGTCCACCCCCTCAGTGCCTGCTGTCAGTCAGTCAGTCAGTTTCGCTGTTCTGTCGAAATGGGCTGTTTTGTCGAAATGAGCTGTCATCATACATAGCCCTGACCCATACCCTAACCGTAGCCCCCTAAAGGCGCACTGTGTGATATTTTCAGTAGGCCAAGTTCATTTCCAGAATTCATGATTCCCATTCACAAATGTTACCTTTTTAACACTTACCACCACCATCAAATTCTAAGTATTCATTATGGCTGTGAAAATTGCACTTTACATACATGAAAAGGGGGATCTCTTTCATGGTCCGCCATTTTGAATTTCCAGAAATTTCTAGACATTTTTAGCTGCATATTGGTTTATTATTTTGTAAATATTTATGAAAAGATGAAATTTGGCAATAGCCAGCACAGTTTCAATGAGCAGCATAAGTGCAATCCCTACTCTGGCAACAATCTTACACATGCACCTTTAATGCACATCGTATCATCTGAGGCACGCTGTAATAGTCATTGAAAGGTGTATTACCATTGTACTACTCTACTATGACATAACACAAGGCCTTTAGTAATGCACTATGACATGGTTATTGCCATTTTGGTAACAAAAAATGTATAAAGCCGTCATGTTTTAACGGGTTAATCTGTAAGGGCATTATTGTAGTTCTTGTAGTATTGGCTTTGTAGCTCAGCTCGATACTGATATATATTGACAGAATACCAGAGCAAGACATGCTCAAGAGTAGGTTTGGTGGTGGACAGAGGGTGGTTGCCATGCAGGGTCAGCATGCGGTGTACGTGTGTGGAATATCTGTCTTTAAGACATTAACTGGCTCGCTCACTGGGCCGAGGTGGCAACACACGCCTGAGCTGAGTGATGGCTGCTCTTGAGAAACTGACATTTTGTGAAAAGTGGTGGTGTGATGTCTTGGTGTTTGGGAGCGCTGCACAGGAGTATTAGGCCTCCTGGCCAGAATATTTCTCTAGATCTCTCGTTCTCTCTATTTCTCCCTTTCCTTCTCTCAACCACAACCCACTCTCCCCCTCACTACATTATATCTCTCTCTTCCATTTCCTCTGTCTCACTTTTTGTGCAAGGTCTTCATGTTGCTTTTTTGTGAAATTCAGTGTCCCCTAGACATGTCACCTGAACTAATGAAATTTGCATCTCTCTCTCTCTCTCTCTCTCTCTCTCTCTCTCTCTCTCTCTCTCTCTCTCTCTTTCTCCTCCCGGTCTTTCTTTTTCTTTTTCACCCTCTTCTTCTTCCTCTCGTTTTCGTACTCAGCAGGGTAGGGCAGGGCCGTAACTATTCCTCAGCATCTCTCTCTCTCTCTCTCTCTCTCTCTCTCTTCTCTCTCTCTCTCTCTCTCTCTCTCTCTCTCTCTCTCTCTCTCTCTCTCTCTCTCTCTCTCTCTCTCTCTCTCTGGTTGGTTCTTGTCTTCTGATTGGACCACTGGTTATTGGCTCTTGTCTGCTGATTGCACTGTTCTATTTTTAAACATTCCCGAGCCCCTTTTCAGCTTGATTTGCAATGCAATGAGCCACGCTAGTCTTGTCAGAGCTCATTAACCCTTTTCCATTGATGGTTGTGCTTTGGACCATATACTGTCAGTGGACGTTCAAGCCTTTTCATAATCATTATTTAATCTATTTGACAAGTTTCTTTCCATAAGAAGTGGAACACGCCTGCTTGTTTATCAGCTTTGTCCGTCTGGTAACTTAAAAACGTAAGGCTGTCTTCACGCCGTATAGGCCATATGTGGGCCATACATGCCTTATAGGCCATAAATTAGATCCTCTGTTGAATTAGATTGATGAAAGACATGTATTCACACCATACAGTATGCCTTGCCATTGGGGGAGTGTTGGATTTCAAGGAGCTGTTATTTCAATGAACCCCATGCACCACTTTGGGCCATAGAGATTATTGCTCCAGAGAATGTGTCTTGCATCATCAGTAAACGAGTTCAGCATTATGAAATTCACATTACAAAGTGAATAGCTGCCGTTTCCTTTCTGTCTGCCTCCAACTAAAACAAATCCCCCTTTCTTGTAAAATATACAGCAACTCATTATTTTGTGCAGTCGTGCTGCTGCTGTTGCTACGAGAACATTCCTACTGGAACCGACCATGCACTCCTTTATTATACACACAGTAGCTGGCAATTACTTCCGAAAATGAGGTTCACATATGAAAATACATTTCTCTCGCAATATCCAACTCCATTTGTTTTAACCACACAATTCATGCATAATGCACATCAATCTCAAATACCGTCCGATGTTTCCGCATAAACTTCTCTTTGTTTCTCCCAGGGGAATTAAAGAAGGGAGTTCAGCAGAGACGGCAAGGGAAAATTGGATGCAAGAAATGATGAGTCACAGGCTAATTAGACGCTCTGAATATTCTCTATTGTGTTAAAGTGAGCAAGAAGTTCTCACCGTATTTTTGTTCCGAATTGATTAAAGGCCTGCTGAATCATGCGACGCACAAGTGTTGCTTGTGACACGCCGGCGTTACCATTGTTAATGGTGAGCTTCCTAGGCCCTGGGGAAGGACCAATGTACGGTGGTAGTATGCCAAACAGAGGCGATTCCTTTAAGAGTACAAGGGAGGCGGAGCCTCCTGTCCGAAATCACGGTGAACAGTGTTATTTTTGAGTAATACTTTATCCAACTTTATAACATTGCTATTTCATATCCGGATCCATAGATGCATGTGCTCAAATTGATCAAATCAGGAAGTAATAAGATTCTGCGGTTCATCTAACGTCAGCTTGAAGTTTTTTACCCTCATGACAACGGTAGTGAGTGGAGTCTCACTGGGCGTCAATGGCATGTGTGAATATGTGCTTTGTCAATGGCAAAATGATTAACGCTCATTGGTTATTGCCCAGATATTTTTTTGATTTTGAGACCGAGCCTCACTGGGAGTGAAGGGAGATGGGCGGGAGAGCGATCGGCACTGGAGGCTGAAGCTCCGACTTGTGATTGGGTGAACCCCGTGTCAGTCAGTAGGTTACAGTAGTTTGCGGATATGTTATTAATTTGACTGAGAAGTCTCGTCGTGGTAACCAGTGAGGAAGCTATTCATTGCGGTTTATATTCCAGTTTTGTGTAGGCCTACATATTCTTGTAAACCTAGTGTTGCGAATAAAGTCTTAATAGTGGCACTTCCTTCTCCTTTTTAATCTCCCAATTCCAAAAGTTGAGGTTGCCTACTTTTCGAGAGGGCTAGCTTGCAAGAAAGCTAGAGCTATGCAAAATGCCAAGCATTGTGGATTAAATTCTGGCGAATTCCAGAAGTCCTTATGAGGAGAAAATGAATATCAAGGAGCAGAGCAGAGCACTGCCTAATATTGACTTGGTGAAAAAGGTAGGGAAGAACAACTGTTTCTTTTGAGCTTTCGTGGTGTCTGATCAACTGGTTAACTGCAAAGTCCCGTGAGTGGCTAGTCCTCCTTGTTTCTTGCTGTGTTGGCAATGTCTAGTAAATAATTTAAGATTTGGCGCCCTCTAGTGGTAAGCCGTGCACCCAGTAATAAACAAAGACAACGAAGGCAAACTCACATCATTATGTGGCGGAGGTAGGCCTAAAGATAATAATAATAATAATTCTTATTAATAATAATAATAATTATAAAAACATTTCCCTATGAATAATAATGATTCATTGAATTAGATAATGTGATAGTAGCACCAGCTCTCTCTGTTAGAATCCCCACCACAGGTCAGTTCCTGTGTTTATTCCAGAACAGACTGCTGCACGATTTCTCATAAAGAGCTACACTCAAATAATTAACAACAATGTGTAGTAAAAAAAACACCAGCTTTCCAACAAATTTGTTTCAACAAGAGTCCTTTAGTTTGTGAGGCCATTTGTTGCTCAGGACCATTGTAAGATGTGTGACAAAATTGCCCCCTCTATTTATTTTTTTTTGTGTTCTGGACATAGCCTATTGTAATTGAACAGCCTCCCCTGTTTGACAGACTGCCAGCCGCCACTGATGCCAAATGAATTGTCATTGACATTTAAGGGGCTTTCAGGGGCCACTTTGATAGCCTACAGGTAAGTCTGTATTAACATCATTATCTCCTTAACTGCCAAAATGTCTGAGTCACTCAAAATGTCACATCACACTTGCTAATCTTAAACCTGAGTGATGTGGCCTTTACCTACGTAGCTTTGGCAGAAAGACATGTCCTTCACATTTTGCAGTTTTGCACATTTTGACATTATATTTTAATGGGTTCTGGTGCTCAAGACATCACAAAAAGGATCAACAGTAGAACTGCTCTATTACTTCATTTGTAATTTACAGCTTCTAAAAGTAATCCAGACCTACTGTACAAACAACTACAGTAGAGGCAACTGACATTGTGCAACCTATAAAACAGCAAAAAAAAAACTTAAGATCATGATTCCATGCATGCAGTAATCAACAGCCATAGCTACGGTAGTATACAGTAGGCCTATGTAGGCCTAATAATGAGAAGAAATGTTCAGTCCAGCTCAGCAGAGGCTATTACGGCAACATGTCTCTCATCCCTCAATATATCTCTCATTCCTCAATTCAGGGAAAGAGCTCGCAATGCCAGGGAGATTAAAGGGACTACAGAGGGCATGAAAGAGACCAATTTCAAAATGTAGACCCATATCAGTGGCAGGCAGCTATGTTTGTCAGACTCGAATAGTGCACCAGTGGTTGCCTGCCATTATGTGATGGGTGTACTAAATCAAACCAAATGACCCTGATCAGGCGCTGAGCAGGTTTGGGCTAAATGGAGATCTGTTGAAATGGGATTGGAGCCAAATATAATTTGCAGAACTAGTGAAACATAAGCCATGGGTTTCAGTCAGCAGGCTACTGTCACAAGTGCTGTAGAACATGCAATGCATATCTCAGCGGATAAATATTTCAGGGATCTTACTCTAAGTTAACAGAGAATGGTAATCAACACTTAAGCTTTAAAGGCATGGCTGTATGAAAACACAGGAAGAAAAAAAAAACAAAGTTTGAAGAATACATTAATTATCCATTGAAGGCAGGAAGGAATCTAGTCTTCTAATTGCATCTTTCAGTTTGAGGAAGAGAGAATGTAAACAAGCACACTGTTTCTTGGCCCCTAACTGATAAATAATTCAACAGAAAAAAATGATGTGAAGAAAAAATTGCAATGCTGTGCTTTTACCAACCAAAAAAGAAAAAAGAAAGAAACTCACATGGCAATATAGGTGATTACCTTACCTCTGTGAAAAGAAGGTCCAATAGTGATTACGTTTGTTTCCCGATATATTTTCTGCCAATCTTTCCAGAATTGGGCTTTTTTTCTTTTCTGAGGTTTTGTTGACCTAGCTCAAATGGTCTGGTCCTGTGGCCAGTTACACAGTAAATTCTGCAGTGCTCATTTAACACTTAGAGAGTTGATTTGACATCATTTGGACTCAAATGAACTCTCTAAGTGTTGAATTAACACCACAACATTTACTGTGTAGCCAGTGTCAAAGGTTATATTCTCACAAGGCCAATTAGAGGTAAAATGCTGCACCTGACAAGCCTGCCACTAATTAGATCCAACTAATCAGGTGTTTGTACAGAGCACTCAAGACCGGCAGAGAGCTTGGAGAGCTCATTTCTGTCAGAAGACAAATGTGACAGTTTTTGTGTGTGGGTTTTTTTTTTCGTCTTTGAAATCAGGAATTACAAGGCTCTGCCGTGGCCAACCGGTAGGGTACTCGTTTGCCATGTGGCCGATCGATTCCAGGCCTAGGTCCTTTGCCGATCTCTCCCCATTCTCTCCGTGTCCACCTCTCAAACTGTACTATCATCAATGGAGTCATAAAATATCTAATCTTTCACATAGTGTAAGGGTGTAGAGAAGGCCCATTTCAGTTTCCCGGCAGCTTTCTCTGAAGGCAAATTTCATCCCTACCATCCTAAAGAGGACTGAATAAGCATGACTTTCATTTCAGAGCTGAGACACCTCTTTTCTGTAAAGCATACCATGAAGAGAGAGGGGGAAGCTCACCAAAACTATCCAAAGAAGCTTAAATGAGAAGGACTTTCAGGGAAGAAAAAGTAACGTCCTGTTTGGAAAGCAAACTGTGTTGAAAGACTGGGATGTGGGGACACTCCCAAGACTGGAGTAGATTCACAGAAAAGGGTCTTTAAGAATATTTAGGGTAAATCGAAGAATAGGAACTGGAGAGATTTAACGTTTTTTGGAAATTTTTGGAGGGTGTCTCCATCCATTAATGTTCTTTCTGACCATGTTCATAAGGGTTGGAGCAGGCGTCACCCAACAGTTTTTTTCTTCCTTTAAGGGTGCTGACCAAAATATTGTAAGACTGAAAAATGAAAAAAGGTCGCACCATGCATAGGTTTCTTTTTATTTACACAGACGCGTTTCGGCGCTCTGCCTTCCTCAGTGTGCCACTGCAGTGTGCACACTGAGGAAGGCAGAGCGCCGAAACGCGTCTTTCTGACCATGTGAAAAGAAACTTGCGATAGGAAATGCTTATACAGGCTAACAGACAGTGTGTTTAAAGGCCAAGGTTGTGATTATCCCATCTTGTTTAATGTGAGGTTGTTACAAAAGTGTATTAATTCATTCACAGCCCTAACTGTGAGGTGATGTTAATGACAGTCATTTAATGTCTATCAAAAAAAGTGTATACAAATTGTTATTGTTATCTTTAGAACACATAATAGCATGTTAACACCTTTACTCTTTTTTTGCACTGAGGATGGTCTGAATGGGACCGAAACGTTTGCACTGTTCACTTGGGTAGCACTTTTTTATTTTCGAAACATGCAATAAAAGGAAATTATTGCATCGGCATACAAGGTGTGCGAGTTCCCCTTCCTTGATCCTATAGAACACCTTTACTGTCACACACATTTTATTTTGGCTTCTTTTACGCCAGAGGTTGCAGCTATATCCCAGTTTGTGCTACACTAACACCTGTGCTCTTGTTTGAAAGCTACGAGTCTGGAGTTTGTCACTAAATAGTCAAAAGAGCACTCTTATGTATTGTTACAAATCTACTTGGAATAAAACACATTTCTTGAAAAAAAGGAGAAAATGATTGTTAATTCAAATAAATGTCACTCTGAAAGCAGTTCTCCCGATGAAACGAAAAAAAAACTTGCCTCAAGTCTTATTAAAAGTCCAGGACAAAGGATCCACTGAAAACACATAAAAACAGGAAAAATGTGGATGTCTTGCATCCTACCAAGACCAATCACATCACAAGGCTGATCTATAGACTCACATTTTCGGGCTGCCGGTCCACGGACACCCGGTCCTGGCTCTGGTGGTCATCAGAGCTGGAGCTATTGTGCTTTTCACCAAGGTGTTGTGGCTGGTCAAGCCCAGGCAATGTGCTTTTCGCTGGGGCACCTGTGGCTGTCTGATTGTTAATTGGAACCCGCCCGCGGGGTTAATTGATTGTTAATTGGAACCCGTCCGCGGGGTTGATTGATTGTTAATTGAAGCCTGCGGGTGGGTGTAATCACTCGCCATCAGCTGGCAGCGGCAGCTGGGTGTTACACATGCAGCTGCAAACCCCGGCTGCATGGGCCTGGTACTGTGGGGGTGTCTACTGATGCTTAGTGCCCATGGAATGTGGTATCTGGGCGGGCTGGGTGGTATCAGCTCAGCCTTGTGCAGTGGTAGTGGGGCCTGGCAGAGTGGGGTGTCTAATGTGCCCTGATTACCCATAGCAAGTGTCTCTTGAGCAGTCATGGTGGTGTGGACATGGTGGTGGAGAAAGCTCATTGATTTGTAACCGCCGGCCGGGCTTTCTCCCGCCACCGGCCGGTGAATGTTAACTGGTTAAGTAATGTCGATTGATGTTTGTGATAGTACCATGTCTTACTGTCTGATAAAATGTCATTTTAAAAGGTGCACTATGTAATATTTTTGTAGTTTTTTGCAGAATTCATGATGTCCATTCACAACTGTTACCTTTTTCATGAATACTTACCACCACCATCCAATTCTAAGTATTCATTAAGAGTGGGAAAATTGCACTTTCAGACATGAAAATGGAAATCTTCTCCATTGTCTGCCATTTTGAAAAGTAAATCAAATAAAGATCAAGTAAAGATCAAATTTGGCAGTAGACAGCACAGTTTCCATGACCAGCATAGTTGCAATACTCTGGCCACAATCTTACACAGTGCACCTTTAAAAGAAATGTGACCAGAGTGAAGTCACACAGCAAGCATATCCTGGGCCTTACAGAAAGTGCTGGGACTGTTATTACTAGCTTGCTAAAACAGCTAAGATGCCGGCCTAGGAGCAGCATCTGTTTATTCAGCTCTTTGGATCTGCTGAGTGTCATTGCTATACTTACCTTTGTTAGTGTATTTTAAGAGTGTCAGCTCTTAGCCTGTACTGTAACCAGGCTTAGGCTGCGTCCTTACTTGGACATGAAATCTGGAGTCGTGACTACTGTAGTGACGACATCACTGACCTAATAAACAGCAAAAGATTCTCACCCCTTTTTTCCTCTCCATTATGGGTGTGATTTTGTCATCTCTTCCGTTTTCTCCCTCTCAGGTCCATGCACACCCACACCCGCACACGTGTGCACAACACACACACACACACACACACACACACACACACACACACACACACACACACACACACACACACACACACAGAAACATGATGCTGGTCCTCTTACATGTATACACACGTTTGTAATACACAGACCCACATTCACAAGCATGCAGCTCGACTGAATATTCTCTCTCTCTCTCTCTCTCTCTCTCTCTCTCTCTCTCTCTCTCTGCATCTCTTTGCCAGCACTTCTCTCTCTTCTGAGCGCAAACATTTATTTCATTTTCACAGCATCAGGCTTTCAGAGATGAGCCCCAAAACTCACAGGTGAGATTAATGTTTGTCCTCTACCCATCCACTCATCCGCCCCAGCCACTGTATCCCTCCATCCCCCACCTAGCTCATCCTCCACCCAGTGCCCCAGCCACTGCATCCCTCCATCCCCCACCTAGCTCATCCTCCACCCACTTCCCCATCCTGCAGGCCCCCTCTCCTCAGCCTCTCTCCCGCCTCTCTATCTATCTGCCTAGGCTACCTTCCATCACTTCACAATGCTACACAGTAATATTTGGAGTATCAATTCGGCACTTAGAGAGCAGTAGTACAACACTATGAGTGTTAATTCAGTATATCTAAGTGTTGAATTAACACTGTTAAATTGAGTGTATAGGCCTATGTTGTTCCACCTATGTCAGCATAATCACACGCATCGCACCGTAATTTAGTTGGAGAGGAGCAGCCAACCCACTCCATTGTCAACACCCATGCCTCATAAACCTCTGTCAGCGGATATATTTCTCATGGCCCTGATCACTCCGTGACACCCTGCAGTGGACGGGTGGGTGGACAGGTGGGTGGGCGAAGGGGAGTGCAGGGGAATTAAGTTGTGTTATGTTGTCTTCTGCTCTTCACAGCTGACCGATCGCCAGAAAGCAAAGCACCCTAGCCCTTTGAGGAGTAAGGATTTCCCCCAGTTCTTCTAGAATTTTACTGGAACACTCTACAGCTCCAATAGAAATCTGTGTTAAAAATCTCGCAAAGTCCTTATGACATCATAATGAGAGCTCAAAATTTTGGCAAAAATCTAATCTCATATTTGTGATGGTACTCCTCAAAGGGCTAGTGGATCTGCTTTCCTGCTGGGGATGGTGGCGCTAACAACACAGATCAAAGCGGAATGGAACAAATGTTTCTGGCCTCGGTGTTCAAACAGCACACAGTGGGAGGGACAACACGATTATGCAAAATGGCTCCTCAGTCCAGCAGTACAGGATTTATATCCATATTATCCATATTCATGGTGAACAGATGATGTATTGGTGTCCATTTGGATTAGAATCAAAAACATGGTGGGAAGAGAGAGGATCAGGTCTCTAAGCTCAGGCTGAAATTTCTCACACACAGTAAAAAATGGAGTGTCAGTGTTTCAGAGTTAATTCATAAAGAGTACTACTGACAACACTGTGGAGAGACAAATTACTCTAACATGCAGTCAAAAGTCAGAGTAAAATTCTGCAGGTGTCCAGTTTAATTTCAACTCTACAGCCTTTAATGTTTTCACAACACAATACAAAGGTTACACTGACCAAAGAGTAAGTTTGGTGTGGGAATAAATGTTTTCTGAATGGAGTTAATTTCAGCTCCTTAAATTAGCTCTGTTTTTTTTTTTACTGAGCCCAATTATACTCCTGACTGCTGGTATTTATTTGAGGGTGCTGATGTCATGAATACATTCAGAAGGGTGGGCATAGCTTACTAAAATGTCACCATGTGGCAGAAGTGGAGGAAAGGAGGTCAGGAATAATAAGTTGACCGTCTGGCTCTCTGTTTTTCATTCAGTTTCATTTTTTTGTTCAGGAAAAGCAAGCTGTGTCTGTATCTTTGGCCTGAGGCTATTTGCTTCCATTTGCAAGAAGCCAGCGGTGGAAATCAAGTGGCAGAGCAATATCCGCGAAATGTGAGGCAGAATAATTAGATTTCATTATGAAAGTATTATATCCCACCGGATTAATCCTGCTCTTGATCTTGTTTATGTCACTATTTATAGGTAATGTCCCACATAAAAATGAAAGAAACGCCATAGGGGTCTACACATTTCAATGGAAAATTCCATTGCAGACATTTAAAAAGCCTTGAGTTGAGTCACCATTATTAAGAGGACCCTAAAAACAAAAAATATGTGATACAGCCAGAGTGAACGAAACCTAATTATACTTATCTATGATCATATTGTGGTTTAGGAAAAAGTCACTGAGGTAAAAAAGAGGACATTTGAGGACTGTAAAGTTGCCTGCTGCTACTGTGAGCGGTACCCTAACCTTCAGTTAATGAGCTTGAGACATAACTTCATTAGAGGGCCAGGCTTTGGAAAGGGAGAAAAAAAAACAAGAAAAATGTTTCAAGCAGCAGCAGCTGTAGGTAGCCATGAATGGATAACCCAAAGGTGTTGGCATTGGAATGACACTGGTTCATGTGCCCAGGCATGAAAATCACTGAGTGGACTGGCTGAATAATCAGCGTTCTCCTCAACTCTCATACATATCACAACCAGGGCAGAGCAAGTATGAGTCTTCTTTCCACTTCATTGTGAACAGGTGGGCACACTGGATAGTTTTAGTTAGAAAACACTTTTGTGTTACCTGAGCAGAGGCCGTTCACATTGGTATTATTAGTAGCCTAGTATTAGTAGTGCTTTATTGTCAGTTTGTCACTATATAAATGTGTGAGATGTTGTTTGGATGCAACCACAAATGCAAGCAAAAGCAAAGATAAGTTTAACAGTATAACTATGGTATATTAATATTTAAAGGGACACTGTGCAGGAAATGGTCAAAAAAGGTACTGCAACTATGCTGCTTATTGAAACTGGGCTGCCTATTGCCAAATTTGATCTTTACATGAAAGTTTACTAAGTATTAAACACATATTTTCTAGTATGGTCCAAGTACAGTCATTTTTGCAGCCAAAAATGGCAATTTTTGGAAATTCAAAATGGTGGACCATGGAGAAGATCCCCCTTTTCATGTATGAAAAGTGCAATTTTTCCAGTCATAATGAATACTTAGAATTTGATGCTGGTGGTAAGTATTCATGAAAAAGGTAACATTAGTGAATGGGCAGCATGAATTCTGGAAATAAACAACTAAAAATCTCACACAGTGTCCCTTTAAAATATATCAATTTCCAGGGTTCAAGTACAGGTGATCAAGTATTTACACACACACACACGCACACACACACACACACACACACACACACACACACACACACACACACACACACACACACACACACACACACACACACACACCATGATGTAATGCAGTACACAATGACGGACTCAATACTGCACCGGTAGAAATTGATTAGCAGTTCTTGTGTTAACTGGGCATACTTCAGTGTCCGTAGGAAGTATAAACTTTGGGCCCCCTTTTTGACTATTGCTGAGGTGTTGGTGGTCCATGACTGGCCCTGGCTGATGTGTGCTCCCAGGAACTTGAGACTCTGCACCACCTCCACTGACTTCCCTCCGATGCTGATGGGCTGCTGGTGGTGGTTGGTTGCCCTGGCCGCACCGCCTTAAGTTCATGATCACCTCCTGTGTTTTCTTGGAGTTCAGGGCCAGGTTGTTGTCTTGGCTCCAGCGTGTCAGCTGCTCCACCTCTTCCCTGTAGGCAGTCTCGTTCTTGTCAGAGATCAGCCCAATAACGGTGGTGTCTTCAGCAAATTTCACCATTTGATAGGGGGAAAGAAAGGAATTAAAAGCGGAGCTGCAGTCAATAAACAGCATCCGCACATAGCTGTTTGGTTCCTCCAGGTGTGAGAGGGCAGTGTGACGGTCCAATGAAATGCTGTCCCCGTAGATCTATTCGCCCTGTAGACAAATTGATGTGGGTAGAGGGTAGGGCTGTAAGGGTACACAAAAATCACGGTTCGGTACCAGAGGTGGTTCTTAATGTAAGCACTTGAAGCACGGCTTACCAAAATAAAAGCGATAAACGCGACATCCGAATTTAAGGTAACGTACCCTTACCTGCGCTGTTCCTGCCTTTTCCTGGGGAGCCGGCAATCGCATTGCCGACTTGGATGAAAATGTTCGAAAATTACATGCTTGTCAGGTAAGGGCAGATTGTCTGTACCGTCCATGTCCTTGCCCTCTCTGGTGCACATCAGAGCTTGCTTTGGGAACAGCCCTCCGAATGACTTGTGAGTGTGGTGCAGTGTAGTGTGAAGTGTTGAGCCTAGAGCGCATTTTCCAGCAGCTCGAATGGTGTAGCTCTTGTAGTGGCGTGTGGAGTGGCTCTGTAGATCTGCAGGATTTCTGTCGCAGTTTGTTCCCAGGGCTTGTGTAGTTTGTCTGCAGTCTGTAGGCATTCTACCGGCGGTTCTGATAAAACTGGTTAAACAGCGACACCACAGTGGCTATGGAGAAACACTGTTTAACAGCGATGGTGAAACACGGTACTGCAGAAAATGAAGCACAATTTCTAAATGACTTGGAGTCATCTGTTTTTTAATTGGCTTTCCACCGATGCCCCGCCAGTTTTTGAAGTACATTATGATTATGCTTATACCAATAGCGCGCCGGAAAATATTATTGACCGATGAGTTGATGAATCATAACTGGATCTGACACCTTACGTTAACATTGGATTCAGGAAGTAGAGCTCAGGCAGACGTGATGTTTACATTTTTGACTGAAGCCAGTTGCTTTTATGATAATCTCGAAGACAACACATTTGAACTACTGTCAAAGTTTTCAGCAAACATCTGTGTTTTGGATGTGGACAAATCATGGAGTAGAACTTTGGGACATATCATGAAAAAACGAATGAATATATGTTGTGTATGCAGTTATTACTCGGTTGTAAGTTACACACACACATTCAACCTTATGTGCTACAATAAAGCACGGACACAAGAGTTGCCATTTAACGAGCCGTGGCTCCTTTAGTGAACTTGTGAAGACTCAATACAGACTAATGCGCATGTGCATATTACTATTAAAACAATCACTATCAATGCGCAATGAAATAAAGTAGACCCATATATTCCCATACATAACACTCCTCCCTTCCAGCATTGATATCCCCATTTAACTAAACTGCTTTACCTGAGTATTAAACTAGAACTAACTAAACCCTAACTATTTATCTACTCTCAATCTGTCTCAGTCCTGGAATCTCTCGGGAGGTCTCCTAATCCTTTCTGGGTAACGTCTCACTGGTGAAGTGTTCACAGCAGGACGTTGCGGAACAGGGTTCGCAGTAGGACTTTGCGGAACATGGTTCACAGCAGGACGTTGCGGAACAGGTGACGCTGGTGCAGAGCCACCTGCATCATCTTCAGGGCCGCTGGTGTCTTGGGCTTCGTCACTGAACTCGAAGTCACCATGGAATGGCGTATCGTTGGCATCTACGCTTGTCGATCCAGATGCATCCAACAGCTGATCCACGTGTCTACGCCACACTAGGTCCTGCCCGACTTTCACTTGGTAGGTCAACAGTCCTGTTTGTGAAACGATTGTGGGTCATTCCATGTCAATTCACACGCCTTCCCCACATGACCCTCTCCGATTTACCCGATATCTGACATACAGGTACCTTTTGATGTCAATTGAAAGAATACCAAGTATTAGCACCCTACGTCTAACCGTTGCGGAGATGAAGCCCTCCAAAGTTGGGGTGCCATGCCCACCTTTCAAGCCTGTGAATTGCATACAAAATTTACAAGCAGATTTTGACACCTCTGGTTTTAGTTTGAAGGAAGATACAGGCCTAAAAATCACCATGGCCCCTCAATATGACCCTGTCTACCAGATGATGTACTTACAAATAACATGCCTTGATTATTTTTGGCTATATAAGCCTTAAAAACTGAATTTGTGAAAAGCGTGATGAAGAGTCTTGCCATTTTGGGGTTCCATATCTTAGAAACTACGTATGCTTTAGGAGTTATAATTGATTTTCCATCATATTTGGGAACTGTACAGTGTATTCCAAAAAAAGTAGGGCACTCTGACTTTTAATGATGGAATAGGAGGGACTCAAAAACAGATTTTGGACAAAATTACCTTACGGTACTCTCTACTTCAGGCCTCTAATTAACCATGTGGGCACTTGATGACTGGAACACCCTTTTAACCCCATGTACAGTAGCACTGTATCAAACATTCCATCTTGGAAAAACTTTGTTTTTCAAAGTTCTTCATATTAATCTTGGCCTTCAAAGTACATGTTTTTGTCTATGTCTTATCACAGTGTCTGTTTTGTCTCCTGCCATCTGCTGGACAAAAAAACGCAACAACAGTGTAATGTAAGAAAACAAAAGGGGCTGAAACATCTTGCCCATAATTTACCAATAAAGTAGCCTAGAAATCTAGACGCCCCTAGGGGTTAAGCTCGCTAGGCTACCAATAAGGCACTTTAATTCTACAGTATATTGCTAGCCTGGCCGCGCCAAAAACCCCTACAGCATTCATTTTGCGGCCACTAGGGGCGTCTAGATTTCTAGGCTAGTATATTGCTATATATCAATTATGATTTTAACGAGCATTGTGCAGAATGCTCAATCATGATTACATTTCTACCAGGACACCCCCTCCCCCATGTCTGGTAGAAATGTAGTTCAGGGTGAGGCCATCTTGGGACTGGCATCATGATTGAGCATTAAGCAGTCACACTTAGGAAATTATTTAAACTATAAATATTCATCATGCTTGTTAAAATCAGAATTAGTATATAGCAATATACTGTATAATAATGACAGTGCTTTATTGGTAAATTATGGGCAAGATTTTCCAGCCCCTTTTGTTTTCTTGCATTACGCTGTTGTTACTTTTTTAGACCAGCAGATGGCAGCAGACAAAACAGACACTGTGATAAGATATAGAGAAAAACATATACTTTGAAGGCCAAGATTAATATGAAGAACTTTGAAAAACAAAGTTTTTCCAAGCTTGAATGTTTGATACAGTGCTACTGTACATGGGGTTAAAAGGGCGTTCCAGTCATCAAGTGCCCACATGGTTAATTTGAGGCCTGAAGTAGAGGGTACCGTAAGGTAATTTTGTCCCAAAGCTGTTTTTGAGTCCCTCCTATTTTATCTTTTAAAGTCTGAGCGCCCTACATTTTTTTGGAATACACTGTACAGTTCCCAAATATGATGGAAAATCAATTGTAACTCCCAAAGCATACATAGTTTCCAAGATATGGAACCCCAAAATGGCAAGACTCTTCAACACACGTTTCACAAATTGAGTTTTTAAGGCTTAATATAGCCAAAAATAATCAAGGTATGCCATTTGTAAGTACATCATCTGGTAGACAGGGTCATATTGAGGGGCCATGGTGACTTTTAGGCCTGTATCTTCCTTCAAAGTAAAACCAGAGGTGTCAAAATCTGCTTGTACATTTTGTATGCAATTCAAAGGCTTGAAAGGTGGGCATGGCACCCCAACTTTGGAGGGCTTCATCTCCGCAACCGTTGGACGTAGGGTGCTAAAACTTGGCATTCTTTCAATTGACATCAAAAGGTACATGTACAGTATGTGAGATATCGGGTAAATCGGAGAGGGTCACCTGGGGAGATTCTAGGGAATCATGTGAATTGACATGGAATGACCCTGGTGCCAGGCTGCCACTTTTGTCCTTTATTGCGGTAATCTTTGGCTATCACCTGTTGTCCCACTTGGAATGTACGCAATGAGCGTGTCTGGGATCGGAGAGCAGATTCAGACTGTTTCTTCTGTACATGTTGCTGTAGACTGGGTTTCAGTAAGTCTAAGCGTGATCTCAGGGGACGCCCTAGGAAGAGCATAGCGGGGGTCTGTCCTGTTACAGCATGGGTGCTGTTGCGATAGGCCAGCAGAAAGTTTGCGATGCTGTGTCTTTATCCATGGCCTTTATTGAATGTTTGAAAGTTTGAATGAAACGTTCAGCTTGGCCGTTAGAAGCTGGATGGTACGGCACAATGGTGATGTGTTGTATGCCGTTCTTTCTAACAAAGCGCTGAAACTCTTCGGCGGTGAAAGGTGTTCCGTTGTCACTCACGATCTGATGCGGAAGGCCTGTGCGTGCGAACAGGGCCCGTAAGAGTTCAACTGTCTTTGCAGAGGTTGCGGTCTTTGTGCAGAAAACCTCAGGCCACTTTGAGTGCGCATCAACAACGACTAGGTACATGTGGTCAAGGAAAGGTCCCGCGTAGTCAATGTGCACACGTTGCCATGGTTTTGTAGGCCATTCCCACACATGCAGTGGGGCTGTTGGTGGAGACTTTTGGGTCTGTAGACACCCATAGCATGTCTTGGCTAGTTCTTCAAGCTTTTCATCGATTCCAGGCCACCATACAAAGCTCCTTGCAAGGCATTTCATTTTCACCACGCCTAAGTGTCCCTCGTGTATCACAGTGAGAACCCTCTGGCGCAGCTTCGGTGGTATGACTACCCTCGCCCCCCACAAAATGCATCCTTGATGCACTGTGAGCTGTTCTCGTCGACTTGAATAGCCCGGTAAGGATGAGTCACCCTGGCGTGGCCAGCCTTTCAGTGTCAACTCGTAGACTTTGGACAAGACAGGGTCGCGGCCTGTCTCTCGCGCGATCTCCTCACTTGTGACTGGTAGAGGATCCACTTGTGCCATCTGGAACATATCCACAGCTTCCTTGGTCTTTACTGGTGGTGCGACTTGTAGTGGCAAACGGGACAGCCCGTCAGCGTTCCCATGATGTTGTGTGCCCTTGTACTCAATGCTGTAGGTGTGAGCACTCAGGAACAAAGCCCACCGTTGCAGTCGTGCAGCGGCCATGGCTGGCACTCCCTTAGCTGGATTAAAGATGGAAACAAGGGGTTTATGATCCGTGAGGAGGGTAAAGTGCTTACCATAAAGATATTGGTTGAACTTTTTCACTCCCCAGACCAGACTAAGAGCTTCTCTGTCAATTTGCGCATAGTTACGCTCAGCTGCATTCAGAGATCGGGAGGCAAATGCTATTGGTCGCTCTGTTCCATCACTGAAACGATGTGATAGCACGGCTCCGATTCCGTAAGGCGAAGCATCACATGCTAGTTTGAGAGGCACTTGGGGGTCATAGTGTGTCAAGACATTGTCTGATGTCACTAACTCCTTTGCTTGCTTGAAGGCCTTTTCACAGTCCTGGGAGTAGTGCCACTTATTGCCAAGTTGGAGTAAGCAATTCAAGGGGTGTAGCACTGAGGACAGGTTGGGCAAGAATTTTCGGTAATAATTTACTAGGCCCAAGAAAGATCTCAGTTGAGAAACATTCTGTGGTGGTGGGGCCTTCAATACAGCGTCAATTTTGTCTTTGCATTTGTGTAGCCCGTTTTTGTCAATTTTGTGGCCACAGTATTCAATTTCATCTTGGAAGAATTCACATTTTGCTTTGTTGGCCCGTAATCCAAATTCGTTCTATCTTTTGAGCACTTTTTCCAGATTTTCAAGGTGTGCGTCGTCATTTTCTCCTGTAATGACTATGTCATCCAAATAGCACTGTGTATTCGGTATGCCCTGTAGGACTTGCTCCATTGCTTTCTGCCAGATTGCCGGTGCTGAAGCGATGCCGAAGACCAGGCGGTTGTACTGATAGAGACCTTTGGAGGTATTGATGGTCAAGTACTTTTTAGACGACTCCTCCATCTCCATCTGTAAGTACGCTTGTGCTAGGTCAATCTTGGAGAATCGCTTACCTTGGCCCAGCGCTGCAAAGATGTCATCAATACGCGGTAGAGGGTACTGTTCCGCCTTCAGGACCGGATTGACTGTGACCTTGAAATCTCCGCAGAGGCGTACTGAGCCATTTCCCTTTACCACTGGCACTATTGGCGTTGCCCATTCAGACCAGTCCACTTTCGATAAGATGCCCTCATTTTCCAGCCTTTGGAGTTCATCTTCCACTTTGGGGCGGAGAGCGTATGGAACCTGGCGCGCCTTGTGGAATTTGGGAACAGCGTCATCTTCCAGCACAATCTGGGCTTTCAGGTGTTTAAGTGTGCCTATGCCATCTTGAAACACTTCACCTGCATTGGTAAGTATTTTATTCAATTTTTCAGTTGTAGAGACGGTGCTCTGCTTTTTGGTCACCGTTGCTTGCATTTCTTTAATTGACTGCCAATCCAATTGTATCTCACAAAGCCATTCACGGCCAAACAGGGGTGCACCTCCTCTCTCAACAACATACAGGAACAGCACATGGCGTTGATCGCTGTAGTGTACCTTCACCTTGACCACGCCCATTGGGACTATGCGCTCCCCTGTGTAAGTTTTGAGCATTACATCAGTAGACTGTAATTTTAGATGTGAGAAGTGTGCCTGGTAATCCTTTTTGGAGATGACTGACAATGCAGATCCAGTATCTAACTCCATGGTCAGTGTTTTCCCCTCCACTTTAGGTGAAACCCATATAATTCCCCTGTTGGGTCTTTTCAATGAGCATACATCAAAGCAGGCTAGGTCTTGTGCACTATCTGTGTCAGAAGAGCAAGTTTCAATGTCATGCATTTCTCTTTGTTTATCTTTTCGTTTGTGGAACTTTTTCTCTTTCATTTTTTCTCTCATTTTGGTTTTGCACATTTTCTGTATGTGACCTGTTTTCTGGCATTTGTTGCATTCTTTATCTTTAAACCAACATTCAGCTGGAGTGTGTGACTTCTTGCCACAGCGATAACATGCATCACTTTTCTGTTGTCTTTTGTCTATCTTGTGCACATTGCACTCGTGTACATGGCATTCTTGCGCCATCTGCTGTTGCAGCTCGGTAGCGCCTTTGGCAGCAGCTTCCATTGACGTCGCGAGCTTCAGCGTCAGGTCTTTTTCTGTTAACAGCCGTTTCTGTATATTTTCGTTTATCAGCCCGCACACAAATCTGTCTCGCAGTGAATCTAATAGATTTCTTCCAAATGAACAATGCTCAGACAGTCTCCTCAACTCTGCAACGAATTCAGCAATAGACTCTGTCTTCAACTGGTTTCGTTTATGAAATTTAAAACTCTCAGCAATGACGAGAGGCTTCGGATTCAGATGAGTCTCTAACGCAGTAACAATGGCTGTGTACGACTTATCAGCAGGTTTATCTGGAGTCATTAGGCTGCGCAGCAAATTATATGTCTTAGCTCCCATTACACTAAGCAGTACAGCTACCTTTTTGCTGTTTGGAATGTCGTTTGCAACAAAGTACTGATCCAACCTCTCAATGTATGTTGTCCAGTCCTCCGCCGCACTATCAAAACTGTCCTTTCTTCCGATTATCCCTGCCATGGTTGGTGCGGTATTTACCGTCGGGTTTGGCTGATTTTGTGACATTTTCCTCCGCGTTTCAATATGCTAGCTTCTATCACAGTCAATAGCAGTTTAGCTCGCCAGAGAACATCACTCACGCGCTCGGTGGGTCTTCTCGCCGTCGAAGTTTCTCCACTTCCCTCACGAGCTAAAGTCAAGCTCCGCTTGGATTCTTCACAGATCCTCGTCGCCAATTGTTGTGTATGCAGTTATTACTCGGTTGTAAGTTACACACACACATTCAACCTTATGTGCTACAATAAAGCACGGACACAAGAGTTGCCATTTAACGAGCCGTGGCTCCTTTAGTGAACTTGTGAAGACTCAATACAGACTAATGCGCATGTGCATATTACTATTAAAACAATCACTATCAATGCGCAATGAAATAAAGTAGACCCATATATTCCCATACATAACAATATAATATGCAGATAACACGAACCACAGTTAGTTGAAGAGAATCGCTAAACGGCAGCACAATATGCCTTTCTTGATTAGCATATGGATTACAAACGGGAACATGGACATGATGATTTTGAAAATGTGTGGATTAAGTGAAAGGTTGGGATTTCTGGTCAAGACAGCATTTTAAGGTAAGGTTATATTTGTCCGCTGTAACATGTTTGGTTGTTGATGAAGCTTGCGCCTTAGGAATGGGTTGACTCACTCAACCATGGATGGGTTCACAATTGTTCAGAAGGGCTGGTGTCTGTCTTTCCCATAGCCTGTTTTCAAGTTAACGGCAGGCCTATGCAAGTTTTTGGCAGCTCTCGTGTACAGTGTAGGCCTACCTTGGTCGCAACGGCATGCTCGTGGCCACTCTTGACTTCATTTCTATTAGTTCTACCTAGCAGAATAAGAACACACCCTTTCTAGAATGATGGCTGTGGTGATGTGTTTTTCTGTTCAATGCATTGATATGAATTGTTGCTGTAAGATGCAACGCGAACATTTGGATTGTATTTTCAAGTCGTGGAGTGAAGGATGCGAAATGCTACGTGGTAGAATTACTTAGTAGCCTAGGGAGCTGTCTGAAGAGGTCAAAATTCACAATTTAAGAGCATTTTTATTTTTTAAAATCTCATCGGGGGAGACCCCACTAGTTTGGCTTGGTTACAGAATTTGTGCTTACCAACATCACACCCCCCAAAACTGCCACTGTTCGGTACGTACCTCGGTTTTAGGGTCACGGCTCGGTAGCCTACATTGTTGGTACAGTATATGGGAACCAAATAGAAAACCATTTTCTTCCTCAGCACGTTGTTTATTTCACCAAAATATTGTCAAAATACAAACGGAAAAAAAGGAAATACATTCAACCTGATACTTTGGGTCTGAGATTTCATCAGTTCAAGGTTTCACAAAGAACAAGCATCTATACCTGTTTTTTCTTGAATTCTGTCTCAGTGTTCTGCATGAGCCATGCACTGCATGTAGTGGCAGCATAATGTAAAAACATGAACAGAGCCTTTTACTCAACCTTTCGGTACAGCACTGTTCGGTTCGGTACAGGTCTTTTCGGTACGGTACGTCGGCTTGGTTCGATATCGATCATTACAGGCCTAGGGGGATGGTGGGGCAATGGACTTGATTTTTGCGAGTAGCAGTCTTTCAAAGCACTTCATCTCAATAGGTGTGAGTGCTACTGGGCGGTAGAGACTTGATGACTGCCTGCTGGGGGAAAGGAACGATGGTACTGGATTTCAGATTTCAGTGGGGACTGTGGCATATTCCAGTGAAATGGGCTTACTGTTTCAGAGGAAGGTTCAGAAAGTTCAGGTTATGAGGTTACTGCATGTAGCCTTTCTTATGATTGAGTTCATGTGAGTTCTCGTTCACCTCAGGATCAGAGGCGCCCATCCCCGTTCATAGGCCTACTGCACATATTCCAGTTCACTACTCCCATGGTAGATCAGCCCATTAGTGAAATGAGCTGTGTCTAAGAGCACAGGCAGAAGAAGTACCTGGCAGGAGTTTTTTCACAGCACACTTCAGGATCAATAGTGCAGCTCACCAGGATCTCCATTTCACAGAATTATAAGAAGGAGTTCATACTGCACTTGAAAAAATGTGTTTTGTTTCAAATAGAATAGAATAGAATAGAATAGAATAGAATAGAATAGAATAGAACACTACACACTTACATGTGTGAGCACTACACTTGTAGGCTATAGTACATGTATACATTTGTAAATAGAGATTGAAAGCAATTCCTTCTCCAGAAATATTATATTGAATACTGCAACAAGATGTAAATTACAAGATAGGCCTATAGTAAAAACATTTTTTTTTTTAATAGCAGTATAAGAACAAAACTAAGACAGATAAAGAACAAAAAAGCAGATACTGTATGTTTCTGAGGCAAGAATAATAGCCCACATGAGGTTTTCATACCGCATTGAATTTTAAAAGCCACCTCATAAGTCTTACAACTCTTCCTCTTATAACTAAGGATTTGAAGGGTGTTCAAAGTCACTTGGCAGCACCTCTCCCCTGCTAATGCTATTGATTTCTGTCACCGTTGATGCTTTATGCCCTGGGTCATTGTGCATTGTTTTAGTGAGGGGGTGCAACATGGCCAGATTACTGTGCTGTATATCAGTTTTTTGACACGGTAATTTGGTGAGGGCGGTGACAGAGCTTATGGTGCGTGTTGTTCTTGGCCAATTGCCAGAGTTCAAGGTGGTCATTTGTCATGCACTGTGATGCATTCATTTTCAGAGTGGATGGAAGTGGGGGCCTTGATGTTATGGTGTAATCTTCACGGTTAAATCAATGGACTTTGAGTGCCCTCTAGTGGCAAACATCAATACTTCATGTCAATGATGAAAACTGTAGGCATACTGTTATATTGTCAAAAGCAGCTGTAATTCCAAATGAACACAAATGATTCAAGCTTGGATAAAATCCATTGGAGTGCAATGAGTAGATTTCTGAGATACGTTGTGCCTGCTTTTTCTGTCCAGTGAATGATTCTACATAAACATCTTGTTTACTATTTGAAAATCCCCAAATCACTTAATGATTTCACAAATTTGCACAAAACCTTTGCTCTCGGCTTGCCAGATTTCTACAGCAGACTAACCCCCTGAGCCAAAACATACACACACACGTGCGCGCACGCACACGTACACGCACACGCACACACACACACTTTCTTCCTGTCTCTCTCTCTCTCACACACACACACACACACACACACACACACACACACACACACACACACACACACACACACACACACACACACACACACACACACACAATCTAACAGTAGACAGCTGTGCACTCCCTGATAGCACTGACAAACAGGCTCCCCACAAAATGAAAACCTGTCTCGCATGATTTGCTAAGTCCCCTATA
Organism: Engraulis encrasicolus; assembly: GCF_034702125.1. Taxonomy (NCBI): domain Eukaryota; kingdom Metazoa; phylum Chordata; class Actinopteri; order Clupeiformes; family Engraulidae; genus Engraulis; species Engraulis encrasicolus. The sequence goes on along the minus strand of NC_085865.1, from coordinate 26,221,564 downwards.
TTTAATCAGTTGCATTGGGTTTATCTTTTATCGGTTCAACTGTGATGCGGCCAGGGTAGACAGACACGTGTAAGATAGAGAGGGAGGGAGAGAGAGGAGAGATGAAGTATGATTTCAATAATGGCAACAGTGCTGGAAAAACAGTCTGGTACAGGTTATCTCTGGGGTTTTCAATACACAGTGCTGCTGTTTGCATTGTTACGTGACAGGGATTCAATTCCAATTTAATTTGGTAAAGCTAATAGCTTTGGTCTAGACTTGTGTGCAGAGTCATCTGTCATGATATGATAGTGTATTTAATTTATCAATCACAAGGGGGCAACGGGATAAAGCAATTAAATATTATTTGAGTATCATCAGTTTGATATGTCTCCTTTTGGGGGCGGGGGGGTGGCAGTAGTTGCAGGGCTGCTGGCAGCAAAGTCATCTGGAAGGGCCCCCCACCCAATACATTCAATGTATGAGGACCCAATTTTGGGCCCCCATCTTATAGGGCCCGGGACAACTGACCCCTTTGTCCCTCCTGTCAGAGTTCCTGGTAGTTGTCTTGGACGTGGAAATGTTTCACAAAGTGGGCCCTGGTATTCTGAAGTTTGGGAATGGCTTGGCTACACTACATGACATGAAAGGTCAGACAGGATTGATCTCATCTTCCTGAATTACTGTCAACTTAGGAGACATATACCCCATGCAGCTTTTTGGTAAGATGACACCAAGCAGTCCGGCACTACACAATAACTTCCTGTGAGAGATGTGTAAGTGCTGTGGTAGATAATGATGATGATGGTGGTGTGTGTGTGTGTGTGTGTGTGTGTGTGTGTGTGTGTGTGTGTGTGTGTGTGTGTGTGTGTGTGTGTGTGTGTGTGTGTGTGTGTGTGTGTTGCTGAAGGTGTCTATTGTGAGGCCTGACAGTCCGGCAATATCAGACCTGCCAAGGTCATAATTGGGCCCTCCCCACCATTACGGGAAGGCCCAGGACACTAACAGGGGCAAATGCCCTGCTTGCCCCCCTATCACCCCGGATTTGAGGCCAAACGTGGGGATAGTTCCATATTAATTATTGGTGCCCTTTGTTCCCAATCCATTTCTTTCTTTCTTTGTCAAATTAACATTTTTGCTATATTTTCCCTGTGCGTCCTACTTTGGGGAGTTTCGCGTACCGTGCGTCACAGGCCACTGATAATTGTGCAAACAAGAGCCTACTTGTGATTGCTGAAATCCATATTGTCTGGTATAGGCCTACAAACGTAGTCCATAAAATGACGACGCACATCCTCTGTGTGGATTAGGCCTACAACTCGCGTCGCAACCTGTCACTGTTTTACCCTGAGTCGTGGAGAGAAGTCGTTGGTGATGTGGGGATAGTCTTGTTTAAATGTTTCCTAAATGAATAGCGGGGAGACAATAGAATTCTCCGAATAGTTTCGGGATTATAAAACCCGACAACACGAACAGTGATTTGTGAGAAATCTCACCACACGGTCAATTTGCTGTCTAACGGAACGCCTTCACCCTGCCCCCTGGATAGTAAAGGAAGTTCGAAGTGGTCTCCTTTTACGTCCCGTTAACGCATGCGCTGCATATTGTAGGGAAGACTTCGAGATTCCTCAGGGCGACACCGCCACCGGTTAAAACTATGGCTTACTTTAACAAAAGTTGATTTTTGTCGCGGAAAAGTCGGTTTGTTGCCGTTTCGATTTCCAAAAAAGAAAAACAACTTTATTTCTTCAGAGTCTTCCCATCTCTGGATGCGAACGCGATGTCTTTTAATCCGGATACGCCGATAAACATTGGGAATAGCGGAGAAGAACTTTTAGCTCTTTACTGCACAACTGGGGTGTTTCAGAGATGAATTTCGGTATCCCAGCGAACGCTCTTCTGTTTCGTGCTTGCGATGAGGGAGACTATGAGAGTGCCAAGCGGATTCTTGAGCCTGGGGCGAACGAGTCAGGGACGCAGTGCCGAAGTCTGCGTTTGGATGCGGGGTCCGAGTGCGGTGTCGAAACCTCCCGGGGAGTCTCCCTCGGTCCCGTGGACTGCACCGACGAGGAGGGGAACACGGCGCTTCAGTTCTCGGCTGACAGTGGACACGAGAATCTGGTCCGGTTCTTACTCAGGAAGGGGGCTTCGGTGGACAGCCGAAATAACTACGGATGGACGCCACTCATGCAAGCTGCGAGGTGTGGTACCACTTTCTTCACGCGGTCATTGGTTGAATGTGTACAGATGTTGGGTGGGTGGATCCAAAACTCCAGCGAATTCTTCTCTCCTTGTTTAACAGCTAAAGGCTGGGGAAGGGATGGAAGGAATTGTTGTTCTTTCAGAGCTTATTTTAAAAAGCAAGAAAGAACATTGAACAGAAATCAGTGACATCTTAAGCCTGCTGCTTATTTAGTTTGAGAAGCATGACCAGATTTTCCGCGATGGCCTGTCCACTATTGTCATCAACTCATTAAGCTTTATTTTTTGTACTAAACACTGTTCAATGGTGCGAACACAAGATGTAACATCTGTTTTTTTATATTGCGTCATGGAGATCTTCTCGTCCTCGATGAGTCCAGGTTGAATGCAAATGACCGGCTAAACAAACAAATAGCCACTGAGGGCCTATTGTATATGAATAAGCAGCCGAATTCATTTAGGCCTACAGACACTTTGGTCACCATGAACACAAGTTGTTCAACCTTGATATCAGTTGGCGTAAAGTAAACGTTTTTGGTCACACTTGACATAAATGAGTTTTGTCAACAACATGGAACAATATTGCGCGCAATACTGCTTTTCTTTGCTACTGTTTTGGCTTTTGTGTTGCTGTTCAATAATAATTGGTCCTCCCAAATAAAATAATTGACCTGCTGTGTATTGTATGTGTCCAGGACTGCTCACAACTTTGGCTCATCTGAAAGGCCGCCCTGTCAATACATACAATTGAAGCAGGACCTATTACCAATTATTTGCTTCCCTACATAATAAGCTATCTCTCTGTCTCTATGTGCCAAAGGTTCAGTCACCTCACAGTGTATTGAACAAATTCTTTGAACCATGTCTCTGTCTGTGTGTGTGTGGCTGTGTGAAACGTTTGGTCCCTTAAGGTGTATTGAACAAACCTTTGAACCATGTGTGTGTGTGTGTGTGTGTGTGTGTGTGTGTGTGTGTGTGTGTGTGTGTGTGTGTGTGTGTGTGTGTGTGTGTGTGAAAGGTTTGGGCACCTCACGGTGGCCCACATCCTCCTGGAGAACAAGGCAGACTTCAACGCCCGCAACCGCATGGGCGCCAGCGTGCTCAGCATGGCGGGCCGCGGCGGGCACGCGCACGTGGCCAAGCTGCTGCTGGAGTCGGGTGCCTTCGTGGACGACTACGACCACCTGGCCATGGTCGAGGCCCCCGGCCTGGACAGCGGCAGTGGCAGCGGCGGCTCCGCCGGCAGTGGCTGTTCCGGTGGAGGTATGCACAGTAAAAATGCCAGTGTTAACTGTACATAAAGACATGGGCCAGCCATGGCCTAATGGGTAGGGAGGTGGAATTAAGATCAGAGGGGTGCAGGTTCGAATCCCACCCTTACCTCTCCCTACACCTCCATCCATGGCTGAAGGGCCCCTGAGCAAGGCACCTAACCTCACATTGCTCCGGCAACTGTAACCCATCCATACCCTGTAATAACTGTACATTTTCTGGCTTTCATGTTGGTTCATACTATTTGATAAGAACTACAATCTTTAAAGGTTTAAACACAATCCAAAAAGTAGATTATACCGGGGTATTTGATGTTGCAAACTCAGCAACTGGTCAACAAGAAATACTTATCAGTCACCTGTTCCAATACTTTTGCTCACCTGAAAAAAATGGGTGGGTTCAAACGAAGCGTGGATTTTTTTTCACTTATCACACATTATTTACCAGGAAATAAAAGCTAGTATTCTGAACTCTTGTCCCATATTCATATTTTGTCTTAAAGATCTACAGTGTGTAACAAAAACAAGGACATTTGCCTTGCTATTCCAAAACATTTGAAGAGGACTGTATAGTGGAGTGAGTTAACACATTGAGTACCGACGACGTAATAATGCGTTTTTCACGCCCATGCGTTGTATACCAAAACGTAAAAATACGTTTTTGCATTTAAATATCATATTTTGAATCTACACCCTTCAATGGACAATATATGTGATTTTGGTAGCTCTGTGATGGACATAAATGACAACATTTGCAGTCCAAAGTTGTTTGATTGTTATGATGTTTGAGTGTTATGATTTGGATATTTTAATTTAACTTACCAAGATGTCTGGATGCCAACCCATGTCGCCTATCGCGCTGCCTGCATTGATTTCCCTAGTACGGTCACTGTAGCATGTGTTGTCTCTGACTTCACGCAATAGGTAAACACCATTGTATAGTGCCTGGAGTATCTTGAACTTTCTGGACTTGCTAGACCTTTACCAGATCCTTGGATCCAAATGGCACCCGATATGTGATTGCAGTAATGCGCTCCGATTTGGACGTTTGATCGCCAAAAAGATAAGTTTCTGTGTCTTCCTGTATGTGAGAAGCCAGAAGCTAGCATGGCTACATATCATGATTCCCTGATTGTCGCTCCCAACGCAGGACGCTCCCCTGTCGGCTCGCTCCCACTAGCCAGACTATCGATCCGGGTGGGATTACACGTCCGGGAGTGATAGAAACACCTGGGACTACACGTCCGGGAGCGATCTCAGTTGGGAGTGTCCATCTGCCACCGCATATGATTCGGATCGGATGGGCTAGGCTACATCTAAGCATCATATCATTTGGATTTGTTGTCAATGTTGGGCTATTATTTCGGGAGTCATCGGGAGCTATTTTAGCAAATGTCTCACCCTCTGCATGTGTGCAAAGAGTTTGTGTTCAGTCCATGTGAAAAACGGGGATTTCAAAGGGCATCGATTGCTGGTGTCGTAGTGTGACAGAGCAGGAGGTGTGCTGCCGTATTCGTGAATCGTGCTATGTTGTTGTTTCCCTAGTAGCCCACGATCGGTAGCGTGTATTGTGTCTGACTTCACGCAATACGTAAACACAGAGACCATTGTATATCGTGCCAGGAGTATCTTGAACTTTCTGGCCTTGCTACCTAGACCTTTACCAGCTCCTTGGATCAAAATGGCACCCGAATTGTAATTGGAGTAATGCGCTCCGATTTAGAAGTTTGATCGCCAACCAGATAAGTTTATTTGATTATTCACCCCTATGTTGAACTGTCTTCCTGTATGTGAAAAGCCAGAAGCTAGCATAGATGGCTACATATGGATCGGATGGGCTACATCTAAGCATCATATCATTGGGATTTGTTGTCAATGTTGGGCTATTATTTCGGGAGTCATCGGGAACTATTTTAGCAAATGTCCGACCTTCTGCATGTGTGCAAAGAGCTTGTGTTCAGTCTGTGTGAAAAACGTGGATTTCGAAGGGCATTGATTGCCGGTGTCGTAGTGGTTTAGAGCAGGAGGCGTGTCTTGACGTGCAGGAAGATGTGTGTCAGAGCTAACCTTGCACCAAATTGTGATTAAAACCAACTCATCCCCTTTCAAACTCGTCACATTCTGAAGAAGCGCACCCTTCACAAAAACCTCAATATCTCCGATTGTAGCTGAATTCCATGGATACCCACTTCGGTTTAGCGTGGGTTTACTCGGCAATAAAAGCTCGTAGAGACACACAGTTTTCACCTACTAAGAGGGCAGCGTCTCCACTTTCAAACGAGTCATAACATATTTCAGTGGCCCTATCACATAATAAGCTGTGAGTCTACAAAAAAACGTAAAAAAGGGCTTAGAACGCTGGTATTCTACGACATAATTCCGTGAGCACCGCCGGTATTCAATGTGTTAACTCTGAAATACTGTAGTGACACCTCATTTTTTTTACTGTGCAGGTGAAGGGGTGCAATCCGCTCACCCGCCACCACCATCGTCTTCCAGCGATGAGGAGGAAGGAGGCCGGGAGTTCCTGGAGGTGACCCCACTCCTGGTGGCCTGCCAGCTGGGCCACGAGACCATGGCGCGCCTGCTGCTGGAGTGGGGCGCTGACGCCAACTCCTACCAGAAGAGCACCGGGTGGAGCGCCTTGATGCTGGCCACAGCCGCGGGCAAGGTCAGCACACAACACTTCTCTCCAGTACATTACACCTCATTACATTACACTTACCCTGTAGATGACACTGTCATCCAAAATGATTAAGTTATTTTACAGACTATTGGTTACAGCCCCTGGGGAGATTGCAGGGTGAAGTGCCTTGCTCAAGGGCTCTTCAGCCATGGATGGAGCTGTAGGGATAGGAAAGGTTGGAATTCGACCATGCAACCCTCTGATCTTACCCAGTTACAGTAAGACACTGTGTTATAAATTTGCTGTTACTAGAATGGCAATGACCAAGTCGTAGTGCTTTACTAAGGCCCTGTGTTACTGTACAGTATGTCATAGTAGTGTAGTACTATGGTAGTTCACTTTTCAATGACTATTACAGCATTCCACCGGTGGAACGATGGGCGCTATGACCACCTCTCCTAACCGCAAGGCCACGGCTGCCCCAGTACAGACAAAGATTTTTGTTGCTCTCCCACTAGAGCGTCTGTGGTGTAGACAATAAACGCTAATGTAATGTGATCTCATCTCATCTAATCTACAGGTGGGCGTCGCCCAGCAGCTGGTGGAGAGGGGGGCGGACCCCGACCACCTGAACGCCCTGGCCAAGACCGCCTTCGAGCTGGCCCTGCAGCTCAAGCAGAAGGAGGTCAAGACCTACCTGGACTCCATCACCACCGTCAGGCCACAGCCAGGTAACGTATTTGCCTGATTATCATAGACTTGCAATCGAGATTCGATCTGAAGCAACGCCGCCGAAGGTGTTGCGTCACTAGGGCGCAGCCTGGCTAGTAACGTATGGCACACCTGATTATTATTACACCTGTTATATGAAGCTTATTGCACTGTAATAGTAAAAGGTAATTGACTACTTGGACTCCATCATTACTGTCAGGCGACAACCAGATAGAGCAGGGGTGTCAAACTCAGGCCCGGGGGCCAAATCTGGCCCGCGGAGTCATTTTATTTGGCCCGCGGAGTCATTTTATTTGGCCCGCGGAGTCATTTTATTTGGCCCGCGAGGTCATTTCAAATGTGTATTACAGTTGCCCTTCATACATTATTAATGTACAGTGTACCAGGACTTGAACATGAAATTTGGTGTTTCTCAGAAGTATGAGCGGGCCCAGGCCAATGACACAGCTCACACTCCTATGCAACACAATATGTGCCAGTGTGTGAGAGATTTAACTATGAGTATTAAGTGCGTACCTGCACGATTGTAGTCCATATATTAAAAATAAATCTTGAGCTCGGCCCGCGACTTCGTTCCATATTTTGATTTTGGCCCTCGGTCAATTTGAGTTTGACAACCCTGAGATAGAGCATACCTGATCATTATTACACCTGTTATATGTAATTTATGACACTGTTTTAGTAAAATCAGAGTAAAGAATCAGGAGGAGGTCAAGAGAGGGACTCCATCAGCACGTTAGGCCACAGCTAGGTATGGCATACCTGATATATAATTGGTACCACGCACTGATGAAGGCTTGATAGCCGAAACGCGTTTGCTTTTTGGACATGGTGGTAATATAAATAAATAATGAGACGCAGTTTGTGAGTGCGGATTTTTCTTCCTTAAGTTGATACATTTTATCGCGCACCCAAAGACTTTTGTTTTTCCGAGAAGTTGAGCGCGTCCTTTGCCAGTACCTGATATATTATACATTATAAATGCCTCATAGCACTGTGGTTGTGAAATGTGATCTTACTGTAGTTGTAAAAGGAGAGTCAAAAGTCAAGGCATAAAAGGAAATTAACTACTTGGACTACATCCTTTGTCAGGCCGCAGTCTGGCATGTCATACCTGAATAATATTATACCTTATATGTACATTATTTTATGTAGTACTTACTATACCTGAAATGTACAGTTAAGTAGTAAAAAGGTTGCTTAAGAATTAGAGGGAGGCCAAGAGATATGGCATACCTGAAACTGTATGTTAAATATCAAGTGAGTAAAGAGAGATTTTATTTTTACAGATCAAGAACCAGTTTATTTGTACAGATGAAGAGTGAGGGTGTGAGTGTTGTTTGGGAAGGAAACACTCAGTAATAACAATTTTTTTGTTACAATTGGGAATATTATTACATTGTATCTCATTGTATAACAGTATAGTAGTTAGCAGTATTATAATAAATGGATGGTTGTTTTGCCCTATATTGTCATTGTTGACTATGTAACAGTCATGGTACTGTTCAGCCTCTGAGCTGACATTACTGTTGTTTGGGGGCTGTTGCTATTGTAGGATTTGGTAGGAATGGAACCCAGAGATCAGGGTACAGTAGCAAGACCACTACAGAAGAACACTAAAGCTTGACGCATGCCAACTCCAGGCACTCCGCCGGTCCCTCAGCAAGAGATGAGTCTTTATAGTCTGCAGGTGTGACAGAGTGGCATCCATGTGTGAAAACGAGGCAATTTCAAAGCCACGGTTGGTTTAGCTAACAAAGCACACTGTGCTGTGTGATTGTGCCCAGCTTGTGGAGAACAAGAAAAGACACCTGATGTCCACCTCAGATGGCAATTTGGCCAATTTGCACAAGAGGATGCTAAGTATAGAGAGAAAAGGAGGTTGTAACAGAACAAGGTGTATCTTTTTTTAAGGTTTTTTGGTCTTTTACACTTTATTGCTGACAAGATAGTTAAAGAGAGTGACAGGAAATGTTTGGGAGAGAGAGACGGAAAGGGTCGGCAAAGGACCCGGGTCGGGAATTAAACCCAGGTCGAACGCATAGTAGGCGAGTGCAGGGCCAGAACAAGGGCCAGAACAAGGTGTTTCATCTGTGATAAAGACGGAACTTTCTGGGAGCTTTTTTCAGTGATTCCCTGCAGTCTGTTCATGATATTTTGGAAAGGTAAAGTGCACAGTGCATGGAAAGGCACAACAGATGGCAGTCCTTAGTGGAGCATGGACAAAAAACAAACAAGCACTCAGTCGCTCCCCCGTAGCGAGAGCTCACAGGGTGTAAAGTAAACTGACAGTTGAAAAAAGACAGTCCTGTGCTGGGTCAAGTGGTATAAATATCAGGTGCATTTCAGAAAGACACGTGTGAAACTTTTGAAGCAAAGTTTGACTGATTGACTACATAACCTGCTGTAGGGTTTTGTTTGTGGGCAGTCTAAGAAATGGTGGGACACTGAGCTTGTTTTATGTTGCTCAGATTAAATACATTTTATACTAAGCATGGAACCTAGACTTTCATGTAAAGAATTTGACTACTGGTGTGGTAAAGTGGCCTAGTTGATTCATCAACTTACTGTAGGAGAAAATAACTGTGTTTTTGGATATTTCAGTGAGAGGGAGAGAAAAAAATACCGGCGCGGTAAGATTAGCACTCCATACCAACGTCTCCCTCCTCCCTGCAGCACCCCCTCCCTGGCAAAGCCATGAGTGATTGTGGTCCGCACCACCAGTGGTTTCTTGGAACCGCGTGCCGCACTGTTGACTCGTACCAGTAGAATCTTCCGGAATCTTCCATGTCTCGATTCGAGGCTTGGGCTCGCCTTGAGTTGTCCTTGGGTCGCTGTCTGTGGAAGTCTGGTTCTTAGCAGGGGGGCCTTGGCCATTCTGAGAACTCGGTTGAGACCAGGGTCACTGAAGGGCCCCCCCATCCTATGCATACAATGTAATGAGGACCCAGTCCTGGGACCCCTGTCTTCCTGGGACCGGGGCAATTGACCCCTTTGTACCCCCCTGTCGGCTTCCCAGTCAAGACTATATACAGGCTGGGTTGCAGAACCACAGAAGGGAGGGCAGGATGGTGCTTTGTCTGGCAGGGGGTGGAAGAAGAAGTCGTTTGAACTTGATTAAAAAAAAAAAACAATCTTCAGGCTTCTGTCTTCAGAAATGCTTTGTCAGCAGCTCTCTCTCTCTCTCTCTCTCTCTCTCTCTCTCTCTCTCTCTCTCTCTCTATAATGACACTAGAGGTACTTGCCAGGCCACACACACCTAATTTAGCCCGTATGTTTTGGTTTGAGAAGCTGATAGTATCTGGAGCGTATACAACAGTGTCGTTAGCGAAAGTGCTAGAGCACAAATGATACTTAAATCTAGTTATGCCCTCCAGTTCAGGCCTGTGTGTTATAACAAAATCGCCTCAGCCATTAGAGTCTCTGTAGCAGTAACTGTTTGTCTTGCTGAGATGTTGAAACAGAGTCGCGGACAGCTTTGGCTGGGTTCTAGGCCAAAGTATTTTGAAAAGGTCCCCCATCCCAATACATACTATGTAATGAAGACTGGGCCTCCCTTCTCCGTGGGCCTGGGACAACTGACTCGTTTTTTCCCCTCTTCTTGCCTTCCCTGTGCTGGAAGTCTTTTACATGTCCTCCCGTTCACCCTGGAGGTGTTCTGTGTTAAAGGGTAGCCTGAGGTCATGGCTCGCTTTTTGGGGGGGGGCGTTTACCCAAGTCTGGCTGCTGGTCTCTCTCTGCCCGAGGCAAAGCCAATACTGGCGTTGTAAAAGTGCCTAGACACACAGCTTTATGGTCATATCAGCACATTTGTGTTTTAAATGGCTTTGTGTGGAGCTGGTACTTCCAGGGGGTAGGAAGTCAACATTTATATTTAAAAAAATATCATTCAGCTGCGGTTAGCTCTCTACAGTCTACAGTGCCTACTGCCGACCCATTGTGTGGTATGTTAAATGGCCTGTTAAAGGATTTTTTTTTTCATTACAGACGACGAGAAGAGGAGACCGGACATCTTCAGAGCTCTAAAACTGGGTAAGTGCAATTTTTACAAGGGCAAAAAATAGGGGTGTGCAATAGGCCTACGATTTTTACTGAGGTATATTTAGACGGTAGATTGCATGTAGGCTACTGTTCTACAATAGTAGGGCCTATATTTTTTGTGATGTGAATTACAGCATATCAGTTCATTAATAGTTACCATAGCACAAAGCAAATATGTTCAACAGTTTGCACTGAAGTAAACTGGTAGGCTACAGATTCCAATTTTAGTTGGGTCAGGCAGTTCAGGTCCTATGCTCACAGTTTCACTATAAGAATTTAATAGTGCTATCAATCAGCTCGGACTTCAAGCCAGGTAGCACACAGCTAACACTATACTAAGGGTACACTCCATTACCCAAGCTCCCATCCTCGATGTGTGCTAGTGGTCGGGCGCTTCACTGATGCCACACTTCCATAGAAAAAACTATAAAGCTTACTGTCAGACAAGGTGTAATAACTTTTGGGGGACTTTTTCCCATTCAACATCTCGACTGCAAATGAGAAAAGGACCTTTGAATATTAATCTTGCATGATATTGAATTCAACTTTTCATTTAACTTCTTTCCTCCATGACGTCTTGCAACACTATCACGAGTCTAGAAGCTCAAGGGAAGGTGGGAGTTTGGATAATGAAAGGGACCCTACATGTTATGTATGTATCTAAATACGTAGCATGCTTCACCTTCCCTCTTTCTCCCTCCAGGTAATGCGCCGCTGGTGTGTGAGATCCTGGAGGAGGAGCCTGCGCAGGTGAACGTGGCCAATGGGGACGGGGCGTCTCCACTGATGCTGGCCGCCGTGAGTGGGCAGCTGGAGATGGTGCAGCTGCTGGTGGACCACTGCGCCGACACAGACAAGCAGGACACCGTACACGGCTGGACCGCACTCATGCAAGCCACTTACCATGGGTATGTTTTACACACTTGCGTACGCACAATCAGGGACGTACACACACACGTAAACGCACGCAGACATACACACTGTAGCCACAGACACAGCCAAGCAGGACTCATGCAGCCCACTTACCATGGGCATAGTATTACACACACACACACACATACACACACACACGCGCACGCACACACACACACACACACACACACACACACACACACACACACACACACACACACACACACACACACACACACACACACACTTACTATAACTAACATCACACACATCACTCACTGAGATTGTCGATGCATATGATCTCCTCCGCAGGAACAAAGACGTGGTGAAGTACCTACTGAGTCAGGGGGCAGATGTCAACCTCAGAGCCAAAAATGGATACACCGCCTTCGACCTTGTCATGCTACTAAATGATCCTGGTAAGAATAATAATGTGCAGGACTTAGAAGCAAAAGTCATATTTGTGCTGATGCAATTAGCAATGAAATTTATTCATATTTAATTTTAACTCCATAGACTCTCTCATTCACTCTCATTTAACACCATAGACCACTCATTCATACATATGCATTATACATTACTTACCATTCTCTCTCTCTCTCTGTGTGTCTCTGTGTCTCTGTCTCTATCTCTGTCTCTCTCAGACACAGAGTTGGTGAGGCTGTTGGCGTCTGTGTGTATGAAGGTAGACAAGGAGAAGGTGAAACAGCAGCGTAAGACTCCCCTGCTACGCTCCAAAAGCCGCCAGTCAATCACCGTGCCCCTCCCCCCAGACGACAGAGGCGGCCTCAAGGTGAGACAAGAAATGCACCTACTGCACTTTTTTGTGTGTGTGTGTGTGCGCGGAGGGCTTTAGCCTTTATTTATATACTGTACGTATCGCACCTATTGCCCCTATTCCACTGGCAGATGGGTGCCATGACTCATGCTGCTTTCTATTGCCTCTTTTCTGCTACGATTGGCATGGTGCCATTGCCATTTAATGTTGTGGTCATTCTGATCAAGCACTAGCACCTTCACTGGCACGCATTGCCGGAACCAAGCAATGACGCCACACCATCACTGTCTGGCACACGTTTCCAGAACACTTTGACCTTGGTCACAAACTGCAGGGAGCAGCAACTTCAGGGAGCCGGGCTGCTGCCAGCTTTTTGGCACCTGAACCTATAGTGTGTTTGTGTGTGTGTGTGTGTGCGTGTGTGTGTGTGTGCGTGCGTGCGTGCGTGCGTGCGTGCGTGCGTGCGTGCGTGCGTGCGTGCGTGCGTGCGTGCGTGCGTGCGTGCGTGCGTGCGTGCGTGCGTGCATGCATGTGAGAGAGAGAGGGAGTGTCAAATCTGGCTTTTTATGTGCTTGTGTGTCTGTCTGTCTGTGTGCCTGTGTCTGTAGTCCTGGTGGAACCGTATGTCCAACCGCTTCCGGCACCTGAAGCTGACCCACACTCTCAGGCACGGCTTCTCCACCAATCGCCTGGCGCCCTTTGTGGACGAGACTGAGCCCCCACTGGACAGCACCATGAAGGCAGAGAGGAAGCAGAGCAGCACTCCCTCCACGGGCCCCAATGGAGCAGTGGCGACACCTAGTGGACAAATGACTCAAGACATCAGTACCGCTTGGACCACGAAGAGCAGAGATAGTGGTAAACACTGAATATACACAGTATATTATACATGTCTTGCACGGTCTAATGTAAAACAGTCTTTCTATATGTGTAAGGTTTACGGTTCAGATGGTGTAAGCACTTAAATTGACATGTTTCCTTTAGGTATTGGAAGGACCAGTTCGGAAAAGGATGACATTCTTATCACAACAATGGTAAAGTAATTTCTATGTAGAAACAAAAGTCAGAAATGTCTATATATATGTCTACGAGAGCCTTGCATGTGAGTTTAACTTGGGGTGACCGTCCGGTTTTCAAAAGGAGTCCGTAAAACTGTGTTTTATCGGAAGTTGACCTTGAAATAACTCGCATGTAACTCTAAGGATCTGAACATGTGATTGTTAAGCTCTGAAAGATATTAACCTGATATGTTGATGGGCCTAACACTCAACTACATCATAACAACATTGTTATGACAGTGCAAGGAGTATTAGGCCCTTGTACCAAGTCAAGTCAAGTCAAGTCAGCTTTTATTGTCACTTTCTTCATATGCACAGACATACAAGGACAACTGAAACTACGTTTTTCCTCTATACCATGCCAGGACATAGACATATACAAGACTGACATTTTACAGACTGACATAAAGTGCAAGACAGGACAGGTAACAGTGATGGACTGGTAACAATAAGTGGTCAATAATAAATACAGTACAAAAGAACATTAAACATTCATCATTTAACATTTAACATTTAAAGGTACACTGTTTGAGATTTTTAGTCGTTTATTTCCAGAATTCATGCTGCCCATTCACTAATGTTTCCTTTTCCATGAATACTTACCACCACCATCAAATTCTAAGTATTCATTATGACTGGAAAATTTGCACTTTTACTACATGAAGAGGGGGATCTTGTCCATGGTCCGCCATTTTGAATTTCCAGAAATAGCCATTTTTAGCTGCAAAAATGACTGTACATGGACCATACTAGAAAATATTAGTTTATTACTTTGTAAACTTTCATGAAAAGATCAAATTTGGCAATAGGCAGCCCAGTTTCAATGAGCAGCATAGTTGCAGTACCTTTTTTGACCATTTCCTGCACAGTGCACCTTTAACATTGAACATGTAGACAGAAGACAAGATAAATATAGAATATAGACATTACAATAATAGAAATGATAACAGAACAGTAGCAATAGTTACAGTATAATAACAATAGTTATATAAGTAGTAGATGAGGTAGCAGTATTGGTGGAAACGTAGCTTTAGGTAGCCGATTACAAAGATAATAACAGCGGCTCAGTGTAAAAGACTTAAGTACAGTAGATGGGGTTCGCTGCCTGTTTGTAAACCTAATCAATGGCTTCCAATTGAGCTACAGCAATGAAATGAATGTGTGTGAGTGTTGAAATATATCGAACACTTCAACTTATTTTCTCAAATGTTTGTCTATTGCTCGTCTTAGTTGAGAAATGGTGCACCCCTGACGAAGCTGCCGAACGACAAGCTGAAGGCGGTGATCCCTCCCTTCCTGCCGCCCTCCAACTTCGAGCCGTGGAACTCGGACCGCTCGCGCCTGCTGAAGGAGGGCAAGGCCACGGAGCCCCCGCCTCGCCTCTCCATGCCGCAGAGGCCCAGCAAGGCCAACTTCAACAGCAGCGGAAACTCAGACATAGTCAGTAATCATGTCTTCAGAGGCTTCATGTCTCTTCTGGACTGTGACTGTGTGTGTGTGTGTGTGTGTGTGTGTGTGTGTGTGTGTGTGTGTGTGTGTGCGTGTTTGTGTGTGTGCATGCACGTTTTTGTGCATCTGTCTGTCTGTTTGTCTGCCTGGCAAGGGCAACTTCAATAAAGGCAGAAGAAGCTTAGATGTAATCAATTGATTCATACGTTTTTTTATCGCTGGGTGTTTGTGTCTGTGTGTGTGTTTGTGTATGTGTGTTTGAGAGAGAGAGAGAGAGGAGAGAGAGAGGGGGAGAGTATACGTGTGTCAGAGAGAGAAATACAAAGATAGAAATTGATGTGCATGTGCAGTTAGCCATATTTAGGATTTTTTGTGGGTAACTGCATTTCTGAGTATTGTTTTGTGTGTGTGTGCGTGCGTGCGTGTGTGCGTGTGTACACTTGTCTCTCAGACGTCCATCAGTCGAGTGGTGAGCAGCAGATCCATCAAGTTCCCCAGCGTTGGTAAGGGGCCCTCCTCCTCCCCGTCCAACTCTGGCAACTACAACTCCCCACACTCATCTGGGGGCTCCAACGGGGTCGCGGGGGTCAACCGACACACCTCTGACTCACACAACCGATCGGGTGCATGCCATGACACATTTCGTGACTTTTGTGGAGTCGCCGCTTTAAAGTGGAAAAACTGCCAAAACTGTGCCTTCCATATCATCATTATATTGTTTCTATTTATATGATAATATACTACAATACTGTGTATAATCCGTTTGCATAGAAATTTGTTTTGCATAGCACACATAGAAGCACAACACATAGAGTGCAAAACCACTCCCCTTTGATTTTGAGAGAAGCAAATGCTATATCACACATATTGGCATCAAAATTAGTCCAGTAGTTAGGGAGTTGGACTTAAATTCAGAGGGTTGCAGGTTCAAATCCCACCACAACCTCTCCCCACCTTGGTCCATGGCCAGTCATGGTCCATTCAGTCAAGTCAAGTCAAGTCAAGTAGGTTTTATTGTCAATTTCTTTACATGCACTGGTCATACAAAGAATTTGAAATTACATTTCTTGCTTTCCCATACAGACATAGACTAATCTAGGTAAGGACATAGACAGTATAGACATAGACAGTACTTATACATGGACTTAAGACAGTATGGACATAGACAGTGCTCATACAGACATTTAAAGTGCAAGACTGGACAACAGAAGACTTGTAGAGGACATACATTAAGAGGTATTTGTTGTGCTTTTGTGCTTTTCCTTAAAAAAAGTCCTTTATAGCGTTCTGACATGGTAATAGTAGCATTTTGAAGAAAAATAAATATTAAAAAAGGTCTGTCAAGTACACCAGCAGCAGTGTGTGTGTGTGTGTGTGTGTGTGTGTGTGTGTGTGTGTGTGTGTGTGTGTGTGTGTGTGTGTGTGTGTGTGTGTGTGTGTGTGTATGTGTTTAGTGCAGGTAGAAGGTGCGGTGTGCGTCTTGTGTGTGTGTTCGTGTGTCTGTGTGTGTGTGTGTGTGTGTGTGTGTGTGTGTGTGTGTGTGTCAGTGTGTGTATGTTTGGGTTTAGTGCAGAAAGTGCAGTGTGCTTGTGTGTGTGTGTGTGTGTGTGTGTGTGTGTGTGTGTGTGTGTGTGTGTGTGTGTGTGTGTGTGTGTGTGTGTGTGTGTGTGCATGTTTTGAGTTAGTGCAGGTTGAAAGTTCAGTCACAAGTATAGTAGTGCAGGTGGAATGTTCAGTCGCAGATATGGTGGTGGGGGATGGGGGGGGGGGTTGTCAGTGGCCTTGCTGGCTAGAGGCTGACAGTGGAGGGAGAGTGGGTTGAGTGTTCAGCATCTTGATCGCTTGGTGCATTGTGCTGCTCGCCAGCCTGGTGGTACGGGAACGGAGGCGCCTGTACCTCTTTCCAGAGGGCAGGAGGCTGAACAGTTTGTGTGCAGGGTGGCTTGTGTCTTTGATGATCATCAGTGCTTTCCGGGTGAGGCGTGTGGTGTAAATGTCCTGCAGGGAGGGGAGTGGTACTCCAATGATCTTCTTCGCTGTGTTCACAACACGCTGGAGTGCCCTTGAGCAACACACCTGACCCCACATTGCTTCAGGGACTGTAACCAATACCCTGTAGAATGACTGTAAAACGCTTTGGCTAAAAAAGCGTCAGCTAAGTGTAATGTAATGTAAATGCAAGACTGAAAGTCAAAGTCAAACAAATCATTGAAGATGTTGTCACATCAGAAATATGGAAATGTATCATATTATTCCACACCACAGGGGGTAGCGGTGCAGACAGTGTTCTCTCTCAGATCGCAGCCCACAGGAGAAGAGCAGCGGGTCTGCTGGATGCCAAGGCCAGCACCCAGGAGACGCCGTGCCCCACCCCCATACCCGTGCTGCCCGCCCTGCCCAGTGCCACCTTACCCGAAATCAACCTGCCTGACATCCACAGCACCCCACACCTCATCAGCAGCGACCTGCACACGCGACGGGTAGGCTTGGTTTGGCTTGGGTTTCGATTTCTTGTGGATAGAGAAGACATGTAGAGTTCAGATGCAAAACCCCCTAAGTGCCTTTTCAGAAAATAATCATAATTCATTTTTATTTAATGCAAGGCTATCAAAATTGCATAGTTTTTTTATTTCATTTATGTAAGATAAATATTTATTTGTATTATCAAGTACATGAATGTAATCCAAACCAACAACGGGGTTCTCTAAAAATATCGAAGTGCAGGTCTTCAGAAATGGAGTTAGGGGGTTTTGCATCTAAACTCTTCATATGTAGAGAGAAGACAGTAGCCTGTGAGATGCAGCCTACATGCAGCCTACACTGTAAGGGAGAACAGTTCTTTCCTACATGGTCCCTAGTGCAAAAGGAAAAGGCAATCAACACGTATTAAAAACTAATTCACAAATTAACTGACATTCTGCAATATTTGATTTGTTTTATTATTACATTACATTGCATTGCATTGCATTTGGCAGACGCTTTTTAACCAAATCCATTTACAATCGAGGACATGGTCAACATCACTAGCAGATACACAGGAGTGCACAGGAAATGTACAGAACAACTGCAGATGCAAAGTAGGTTTATTTATTTATTTATGTATTTTTTATGTGGCTTTCCTCACAGGCGCCTTTGTGCATAGCTTGCAACTAGCCCACCTTGCTGTCAGGCTAGCCTGGCTCCATACCCAAGGCTTGTTCAGGTTCATTTGAGCTGCAATGGTGCATACAGTACAGCAAACAAGATCAATTATCTAACAAGTTATTAAGATTATTAATGAACTGCAAAATGCTGTTTGGTGTGCCTTTATGACAAGGGAACGGTTATTCATAATGATAATAATGGGCCAGCGGCGGGTCAATGAGCTGAGGCGCTGTACCATTACGCCGGCGACCTGGGTTCGATTCCGACCTGAGGTCCTTTGACAATGCTTCCCCTCTCGCTCTCCCACTTGTGTCTTGTGACACTTTCACACACTTTCACAGATCAATTAACTTGAACTTGAAGGTACAATGAACTTGAACTTGAATGTGCAAAATCCTCATCTTCTCCCATTTCCGGTCCTCACAGAAGGTGGATCTGAAGAAGCGTCCCCAGTCGGGCAACTCCTCCACGTCCAAGAGCACCTCTCCCACGCTGACACCCTCGCCCTCCCCCACCCCAAAGCCTCCAGGTGGGGACTCAACCTCCTCCACCTCCTCCCACCCCCGCTCCAAAAGCAGCGGAGGATCCAGCAGCGGGACCATCACAGACGAGGGTGAGTCTGTCTGCCTGTCTGCCCGTCTGCCCCTACATCACAATAACAGACAGAGTGCTAGCATAGATCATTTTTTTAATAATCGTGTTTTGATTAATTAGTTATTGATTCAAAATCAGATTTCAGTGGTGTATGCAATCCCCACCCCTTTCCTACAAATTACATCTTGATTGTATTTGGGAAAAGGCCTGCGATTATTATTTATTTCACTCTATGGGGACGAATCAAAATCCCCCTACTTTGGGCACAGATGAGGGTGAGTCTGTCTGATTGTGGATGGTGGTGATTTCATTGCTCTGGGGTGGCCAAGTCTTTGCTTCACAGTAGCAGGCAGCAGGGCCGCTGCCAGAAATGCTGGGCCCCGTGAAAAATGTGAATTTTGGGCCCCCTTAAGGGCCCCTCTCAGTGCTTGAGCCCCCTTAAAGGCCCCTATCAGTGCTTGGGCCCTTAGAATCTGTACCACTTTTCCCCCCCTAGCGGCCCCCATGGCAGGCAGTGCCTGGACACAGTAGATGGGAAGTTCTCAGGGAAAGCACCCAGCATGACTAGCACTTTCATCAGACACACACATCAGGCAGACAGGAAACAGCCACAGCCCTGCTCCAGTGACCAAATACAGGCCTACACATCAGCTGTATTGGTTCTCAATCACTCCATGATATGCAGTACACCAAAGATTTCCTTTGCTATAACTAATAGATCGTCTCTAAGTATACCACATAGTCTCCATGCTTACATGCTTACATACCTCCATGATTACAATGCGGTATTAGAGAGAGAGAGAGAGAGAGAGAGAGAGAGAGAGAGAGAGAGAGAGAGAGAGAGAGAGAGAGAGAGAGAGAGAGAGAGAGAGAGAGAGAGAGAGAGAGAGAGAGTGTGTGTGTGTGTGTGTGTGTGTGTGTGTGTGTGTGTGTGTCTGTCTGTGTGTACGTGTGTGTGTGTGTGTGTGTGTGTGTGTGTGTGTGTGTGTGTGTGTGTGTGTTTGTATGTACGTATCTGCCTGTTGAGCAGAAACTTAGCAACTTGGTGGCTTCCTGTAGGCGTGTGTGCTGCTTGTCTAACTGAAATGTAATACAAGAGTAACCCCATATTTCAGTTTTAGTGACATTCTGTTTAACTGCAATAAAAGTGTAACCCCATATATTTCTGTCTGTGTGTGGGCAGATGAGCTGACAGGCATCCTGAAGAAGCTGTCCTTGGAGAAATATCAGCCCATATTTGAGGAACAAGAGGTTTGCAAGAACCATTACTCTCACATTGCGCATATTTTTGACTTGGTCGCTCACTGGTACTATTCATATTCTCTGTAGTAGGCAAACAATGGAGGGATATTTGTTGCTTGACTATCCCATATCCCATAGTCTGGAAATTTGGATGATTTTGGTCAGACAGCAGTAAATTCTTGAGATAAATGAAACACTCTAATGCCAGATAACTCTGGTACAGAAATGGATTGTTGTTCTTATGATGGCTCATCTATTCAAGCAACTTCAGTTTCTGCTCTTTCCAATGATAGGTGTTTGACAGTACTTGCATGGCCACCTCGGCTACAAATTCAATTCAAAGTAGCTGTATGAATTTCTAGCCATCATAATGAACCTAATGAATTCACAATCCATTGTCTCGGCTATGTTTCAGTACAAGTAAGTGTCTTACATAGTTGGAAAGCGTAGATTGTCCTCTTTCAAATTATATGTATAACATCTAGCATGTATGGATCTACAGGAGCAGACATCTGCTTTTGCACACATGGGACTCATAGAGCTCATTAGGGGGTTGGTAGGAGATTTTGGACAGCATGTGTCTTCATTTCAGAGAACAAAGACATAATAAACTGACATTAAACCAAAACTGAAATTGAAATGGACTAAGCCAAATTGACATAAAAAAGTATCTTGTGGGGATAGTGTGGTGATAACATTTTGACCCGTAGTATATTTCTGACGGTGTGTTTTAATGTCTTGTGGGGATAGTGTGGTGATAACATTTTGAGCCGTAGTATATTTCTGACTGTGTATTGTAATGATGCTCCAGGTGGACATGGAGGCCTTTCTCACCCTGACGGATGGGGACCTGAAGGAGCTGGGCATCAAGACAGACGGGCCTCGCCAGCAGATCCTGGCTGCCATCTCGGAACTCAACGCTGGCAAGGTATATACATTATTATTACATTACATTACATTACAGTGCATTTGGCAGACGCTTTATAACCAAAGCGGCTTTCAAAAGAGGACATAATCAAGCCAACATCACAAGCAAATACAAAGTGCACAGGAGATGCACTGTACAGTATATACGTTGATTTTTGCATTGTAGTTTATTTTTGTAGTTTATTTTACTGGGATTTAAGTGTTTTTTTTATGTTTTTCTTTTATCTAGGCCTACTAAAGCGCATTGAGTGAATATTATGAAATGTGCTATGCAAATAAAATTTGACTTGACTTGACTTGTAGGCCTTCATAGAGGAGACATTCCTGCAAGTACTTCTAGAACATTTATCTGAAAGCTCACTGATGTGCTTTTGTTATGTAGTCCATTTGATTGTTGTGTAGCTGTGTTGATACTTACTATCATTGCCATAAATATGACATTGAATATTATTGACTATTGTAATATTCAAGATTTCTTTTTATTTCTTTTTTCTTTGTGTGTTTTAAGACAGAATACATGCAGGAGTTCTGATAATTCTAAAGAACAAAAGGCCTGGAAAAGTCTGAGACCTGCTAAAAATCACCCTTAACTATTGCAAAGGATAATAATTGGCGTTCTTTAGTGTTACATTTTACTGCATAGTTTCATAATGTACCGGTACAACATTTTACCAGTGGAACGCCTTACTCGTCAGTGAAAAATCTTAACTCCCCTAGTAGCCTACAGTAATGCTATGACACTACACAGTGTCTACACAGTGTCTTTAGTAATATGACTAGTATTCTGGTAACAGTAAAAAATGGAATATATACACTCTTGAATATCTCAAAAAATGTTCACTGGGATTAAAAATAAAACGCCGAAACGGTAACATTTTATTTTTATAGTTGTCGACCTGCATCTGTGGTTTAGATGTACACCACCTCTTGACTTTATTCTGGTATCATTGAATTGATAACAGCGGCCTTCTCTTAAGAATTTAACAAGCCTTGTTGTCTTCCAGGGAAGAGAGAGGCAGATCCTGCAGGAGACGATCCACAACTTCCAGTCTTCATTTGGGAGCAGTGCCAGTAACGCTCGGCCTCCTGGCTACCCTCGCTGTGAGTCCACCCTCCTTAACCTCGGTTGCTCCACAGACACAGACACTCGATACAGGCAGACTTGTAAACAAACAAGTAAGAGTCTGGGCGCTTTGCACGGGACTGTCTTTCTTGGAAAGTGGATTTGAAAGCTCTTGTCTCGAAAATTCTGATGTAAAACTTTGTAAACATCACAAATATTTTGGCTCATTTTGTTGTTTTGTCAGCAACCGAATACTGTCCATTTTGACATACCTTCTATTAATTGACAAATAGTCAAGTATGTGTAGGAGAGGTGTATAGTGATTTGTACATTTTATGTCAATGATTTTAATGGACTTTTTCTGTTTTCCATGTGTTCTTAGCACCAACAGGGTGGTCAAGACACCAGGTACGCACACCTAACAAGAGGTAGCATCAGCAGGCGGACCAAGATGGAGTTTCTTCCCTATCAGGATGCCTTGTACGTCATGTGACCCTACTCCTAGGGTCTGATTGGTGAATGAGGTCTTCCTGGACGCCAGGGTCCCAGAGCACCGAAGTGTGTGTGAGGATGCTGCAGCTCAAGAGTTTATCGGGCCACTCAATCAAGCCAGTCTCGTCAGCAACAGGGGAGGGCAGAAATTTGGACTAGGGGTGGCATTACACATAGTAACACCAACACCCCATTTCTGGTTCACAGTTACCCCCTACACTGCAAGAGCATCTGAAGATGTATGGTGAATTCTAGAGTTCTAGAGAGTTCTAGAATTCTAGAGTAAGGGCGAAGAATTTGTCTGTCTTTACATAAAATAGACACCAGGTGGCAGTGGAGGGCATGCCAAAAAAAAGTCAACTGAGGAGACTGAAAAGGTCATTTTAGGTTTTCTGCTGCTTGAGTGTCATATGGCCGGTGCCATGTTGTGCAGAAAGTCTCAGACGGACACACAGGGAAACCACAGATGAAGGGATGTGGAGGAGAGGTTTGAAGAATTTTTAGAGGACAGGAAAATGGGAAGCGAATGTCAAAAAGGGACCTCGACTTGTGTTATTATTGTATTTTGTAATAGATGTATTAAAACATGTATAATATGTTTAAATAGAATTTGCTTAATGTATCAAATGTCAAAAAGATTCTGTTGGTAAATAACAAAACATGATATTTTCAGATTTAAGTATTTCTAATTCTTGAAATAAATAACTTTTTAATCATTTTAATAGTTTTGAATCCGTTTCCTTTTTCACTTCCCTTGATTTTTTCATTCATCTTCTGCTCGAATCCCCCTTTCTCTGTCTCTGAGAGAGAGAGAGAGAGACAGAGAGGGAGACAGAGAAAACTCAACCACAAAACCTTTTAATTCTTAGAATTGAGAAGTGAGAACTGAGTCACTGCGTCAAGTGACTCAACCACACATTATCCACCATTACCATACTGTATTCAATGGCTGGAGAGTATAATGCCGTGCATTATATGAAATATCTCACAGCCTCAGGCAGCATAAAAATCCCCAGATGAGAGTCAAGACGTTGCACCTAAAAACTCCTGGCTTAGGCAACAATGGCCAGGATGTGCAAAGTATGTAAGATATGAGATCACTGTTTTTCTGGACGTAGAGACCTCCTGAAAGATCCCAGGGATTTTTTTCCGTAGTTTTCTGTTTGTGATTGATTTGTGAAGATGGAGAGGTAGCCAAATGAAAGTGTAGTTAGCCAGTCCAGATGCAGTGAGATACTGGGCCACTAGGTGGCGTAATTTCACATGGAGAAGAGTGCCCGGTGCTTTGTCGCAACCTATGGTATTTATTATGATGGTACTGTATTATGCCATTTCTGTGGTTTTGATTTTGACTATGGCATGTGATTCATAAAGTTTTTTTCCGGGTCTGGAAACCTACCTCTTGGTTCCAGGTTACCCTGAGAACCTGGATACATAGTTTTGAGTCATCATAGTAATATACAATTAATCAGACCTAATGTGAAAAGGCATTGTGAACCTACAGTTTCTGCTCTCAGCAGCAGTGGGCAGATACAGAGCGTGTTTGCATTGCTCACCATGACCATGTGCTCATTTGCCTGGTTAACACCAGACCTAATCACAAGTGAGATTAGGTCTGGGGAGTTGCCTATTGTAAATTCCGTATGGGGCCGGAATACTTGGCTATTATGACACACTGCCCTGCTCTCTGATTGGGCAGAGAAACTGTTAAGGTCGGAATGCTTGGCCATTATGACACAGATCCCATGATCTTGTACGTTATGAGTCATCCTCGCCATACTGTCTTTCAGATCGAAACGATTGTGTAGAACTAAAAGCAGTATGGGAGTTCCCAGGCTATGTGCTCATAGTTAACCAACTATAAATCAGTGTGCTTGGCAAAAGGCAACATTTAATCACACAAAATGTAAAATAACTCCAATGTCATTGTCAACAAAGACATTAGTTGTGACACTTGTTTTTCCTTAGGGTGGCATTACACCATCTACACAGTAACAACAGCAAAATACATTTTACTGTATGTTGCACAGTAGTGTTGTGCAAAACAGTAAATATTTGCATGTTGCATTGGTGAGGGGAATGCCTGTTTGTGTAAACATGCTATGTGCCAAGCGCTTACT
This sequence comes from Engraulis encrasicolus, assembly GCF_034702125.1. Classification (NCBI taxonomy): domain Eukaryota; kingdom Metazoa; phylum Chordata; class Actinopteri; order Clupeiformes; family Engraulidae; genus Engraulis; species Engraulis encrasicolus. The sequence continues at coordinate 26,196,934 of NC_085865.1, read as the reverse complement.
GTAATAGCTGAATTATATTGTGGGACAACCATGTCCTACTCACTTGTTAGTTTTCTACAGGCAAGGCAAGGGAGTGTCTGTGGACCAACACACAGTACTTGTCTTGTTTTGTCATGTCTCGTGTAATGTCTGTGTGAATGGCCGAAGCCACTTCAAAAGACAATTTTCTGTGACACGTGTGTGATAGACGATGAAGTTTTATCTTAATTAATTACACAGTGAAAAAAAAACACAAAAGAGTAGCCATCAACTGGAAAAGACAGTGTGCGCATCCGGACGCTATGAGACTGTGTCCCTAACTGACTGGGCCCGTTACCTCTCGATTACCTTTTACCTTTCGACTACCTTTTACTTCATGCCTGTATGCCACGGGGGCTCACACCACATGGCAGCTCAGCTCCACAGGTGCCCTCTAGCCGATTAGAGATCAACCAGATCCCATGCCTGTCCCTTAATTGGCACACCCAGATAGCCACCGTGAAGCCTCCGAGTGTCCCTACGTAGCCTAGAGTAGAGCAGCAACACCATTGCTCTACTCTACTCAGAGGCACATCTCATCACACTTTAAGCTACATTAATGCCTATTTATTTTAAATGGTCATTCCTTTGGATTTTTGCCTGGGGCTTCCACTGACCCTAGAATCGCCTCTGATTCTACTGCATCAGTTCTTTGGAGCGACCCTATCCTTGCTCTACCAGTAGACAGAAAGTGTGTCGTGTGTCCCTACATGACTGAAGTGCCCTTGAGCAAGGCATCTCACTCGCCATTGCTCCTGAATCTGTAATTACTATCCTGTCTGTCCATGGCAATATGTATACTATGTTCGGTTAGGGGTAAGGAAAGGTAGGCAATTTTCATCATTTATCATGTTATTAATGAATTAGTGGATGAATGGATGAATTGTTGGATGGGCATTGATTATGTACATGTATGGGTGTTAAGTAATATGTATATGACTTTTAGGATAAATTAATGGTTTGGATGAATGGATAGGTTTAATCTATTTACAGTATGTAGTATTATAAAAGCCCTTCTAGGGACAGTCATTGGAAATTAGCCTTTTACTACTGCATACATGCAAAACTTAATTTAACTGTACCTACTGTAAAGCGACAGCAAGTCGCTTTGGATAAAATTGTCAGCTAAGTATAAAGTAGTCAGCACCTTAACCCAATGTGTCCCATCGATAAGACTCTGCAAAACTCATAATAATCTCAGGGTCTACTACAACCATTTTAAGGCTTTTTTAACATTTATTTTACCAGGAAAATAAATCTGTTGAGATTTTTTAAAAATCTCTTTTACATGGCCTGGCCAGGTGGAAGTTACAAAATATTTTTTTAAAATCAAATAAAACAAAATAAAACAATTACAGACAATGTCTGGTCTCAAGTGTTCTCATCCTGGAATCAAAATCGCTCAATGGAATCAGTTCCATTCATTTCAAATCCTTTTGTAAGTTGTTCCATGAGGTAGAACCAGAAAAAGCAAAGGCCCTTTTCCCTGTCCTGTACGAAAACAGGGGACAGAGAGTAGCAAATGGTCATTGGAACGCACACCATGAGTGTCAATGTTCCTTACAGTGATTAGGCTGCAGATGTAGGGTGGCAGTAGTCAAAGTATTGCCTTGTATATAAAAGTTAACCAGTGGGTGAGTCTCCTGGTAGGCAGTGCAGAGCATTGTTCTCTTGAATATTCACATAATAATGAACGTAATAGTTCAGCACAGAGGTTTCTCTCTCCATGGAACCATTCCGAGAGTTAATGAACTAGCATTTATTTACCTGATTCACCTATTGAGAAAAACACACTAAGTACAACACTTAATTATACATCCATGAGGTTTCAGTCTCTCTTAAAACCACAAATAAAGTTTTATGTGATAGTACCCCATCCACAATTCCCTCTGTATCTGTGCCTGTACCTTCCAGCACATCAAGCCAAGCCATTGCTTATTCTTAGTAATATTATCAGTAAGCATATTCAATGCCTCATCAAACAACAAACTCAAAGCCGTATCAAACAATACACTCACACACACACACACACACACACACACACACACACACACACACACACACACACACACACACACACACACACACACACACACACACACACACACACACACACACACACACACACACACACACACACACACACACACACACATGCACTTCTAAGCATCCAGATGGCACAGTGCCAATCTTTGATCTACAGTGTGTGTGCAGGTTACTAGAGTAAATCCTATTACACAATGGGAATCTACCTGCCATGATACCCTTCAAGCCATTTGCTAACCCTCCCTCCCCCCCATCCTTGCACGGCACCACCACTTCACTTTATTCATCTCCTCAGATGACGTCTCTCCACTTACTGTATCTCGACACACTGTTTTGGTGGGTTTTTTTTTTCAAAACCCACATATGCCAAACTTCCACTTTGTTCCACTTGGTAAGAGGATTGCCTTCTCTTCACGTCACCATCTGTATAGCGATTCCAAAGTAAGAATCATACAGTAATGCTCTACCTAAAACCCATTTAAAGTTTCAGTATCCCCCATGCCCATCCCCTGCATTTGGCATTCTTGTAAACCACCATTGCAGGACGGGCCAGGCCGGATGGACAAACAAACCTCGCTCCAACTCTCCATAGCTCAATACCAAAATCCAATTTACAGGTATACAGTCACCAAGGCCGCTGACAGCTTTTGCTGGGATCGGGACAAAGTCATCTGAGAGGGCCCCCCAGCCCAATACATAGGCCTGCAATGTAATGGGGAACCAATTCTGGGCCCTCTATCTCCCTGGGCCCAGGACAACATACCCCTTTGTCCCCCCTGTTAGCGGCCCTGACCGCCACTACTGTGTGCCCTTGCGTGGTTTGTGCTTTAGTGAAGCATGCATGACGATGGACCGGCCGGCCCATGGCTCCCCTACATACTTCATGCTTTAAGCACAGCTCATTGTTAAGCTGTTTGGGGGAACACGAAAATGGCTTATGTTGGAGCTTAGGGAACATTGTGGGGGGCCCGAATGTGAAGCATGACCCAAACCAATTCATTTCAACTGCAGTGTGCATTTTGTGTGTGTGTGTGTGTGTGTGTGTGTGTGTGTGTGTGTGTGTGTGTGTGTGTGTGTGTGTGTGTGTGTGTGTGTGTGTGTGTGTGTGTGTGTGTGTGTGTGTGTGTGTGTGTGTGTGTGTGTGTGTGCATGCGCGCGCATGTATATGTGTGTGTGCGCGCGTGCGTGCACATGTGTGTGTGCGTGCACATGTGTGCGTTTGTGTGTATTTATAACTGCATGTGTGCATATGCAGAACCATTCTTTGTATTGGCGGTAAATGTACAATTGTGTTCTTTAGTTGGCTGTATTTATATTTGATTAGTTTGTTGTTTGTATTTGATTTTTCATGGTTGTTTAATGACAATGAATTTGAATGAATACGTTGAGGCCATGGGTTTTGTATGTAACTTCGTATAACAGTTTATTTGACTTGTCCTAAGATGCAGTAACACAAAACAAACCTATGTAATTACTCATGCACTTCCCATTGAGCATAGTGGTTTAACTGTATTGTTCATTTTTGCTCTGCATTGGGTTTTTTTGTTTCCACTAATCAATACAGTAGAGAATCTACAGCATTCACCAGTGTGACATGCATGCTGAACGCGGCCTCAGACGAAGTTCAAGAAGCACATGACAGTTCCCATTCGTGCATCATGATTTTGTCTCCCTCCCCTAGATGACTCATATTCATGCAGTACTGCAGTGGTTCCCAAACTGGGGCTCAGTCAGGAGCCCTACAGGAGGCTGCAGAGGTATGCAAGGGGACAGGGGTGATGACAGGGGGGGGACGAAGGGGACATTTGTCCCGGGCCCAGGGAGAGAGGGGGGGGACAGAATTTGGGCCTGATTACATTGTATGTATTGGGCTGGGGGGGCCCTTTCAGATGACATTGTCCTGGGCCTGGCCAAAGCTATCAGCAGCCCTGCAAGGGGGTCACGGAGAGAAGGGACTGTTTTCATAAAACCTTGAAGGCTTTTCATTGTTGTTAATAACAATAACGTACTCTTTCCCTTCAGTTTTCACAATAAAATTAAGCAATGTTTGGGAAATGCTTGGGTCCAAAAGTGGGTCTTAGATCCGAAAAGCTGTCCCAGCAAAAAAAAATGTTTGGGAACCGTTACATTACTTCATGTCAGTGACTGCTGTTGAATGTGAGGTATTGTGCGTTACTGGTGTTCTCCTCCCCCAGGGTCCATATAGCCTTCTGCACAGCAGAGGAGAGGAGAGGCCAATCACTTATCCAACCCCCCCTCATTCAGATAGAGACGCACCCCACTGACAAAACACCCAGGGCACATTTGGAGTACATTACCCTAAATGCACTCTCATTCTAGTCTTGGTCTGTTTCTTCCTTCCTTCCTTCCTTCCTTCCTTTCTTTCTTTCTTTCTTTCTTTCTTTCTTTCTTTCTTTCTTTCTTTCTTTCTTTCTTTCAATCTGACATACTGTATGTACAGCAAACAGCATCACTGATTTTCATACCGTATGTACACATGGGTACACCACGGTCCTATGCATTATAAGACCTGTCAGATTGGCAATGGTTAAGGAGTTCTGGAAGTGTGCTTTTGGAAAGTGTTGATTCTTTCCGATTCTTTCAGGAGTCATGTCTGTGTCCAGAGTCCACACATACAGTACAGTACACGTCTCACGAAGCGGTATAGGTCACAGTCAGCACAGTCTTGCCTTACCAACCAAAGCATTTAAATCTTCAATGATTTAAGCAGTAGTCTAATGTCTGATGTGCCCCATAGGATTACCCTCTATGAGAGCGCACGCAGTATCTCATGCCATGACTCATTTGCTCCCTCTCTCTTGATTTTCCCATTTCCAACCGTGCACAGTCATGCTCTGAACTCTGAAGTAATGATGAGGACTGGATGAAGTCACCAACAGGCAACTGAGTTGTGTTACGGTCAGTCCGGGTCAGGAACTCAATCAGTGCTGTTTGGCTCTCATCCCTCATATAGTATTCATGCATTGTGTGCATGCATGCAGAACATGTATAAGGTACCATAAATCAAAGGCAGTTTAAAGTCAAATCTGTTTTGAGTTGAGTGAAGAGATTGTTACAGTATGAACATAGACATCATATCTCTACTACATCAGTGAATGTTATCTTCTTCAGGACACTGACCTATTTAAGAGTTTCATCACAGTTTTGTTCACATTTGTATTGCTTTGTGACTCATAATGTCATTATGAATGACTTCAGATGCATGTATTCTTCTTAGTTTATCAGATGCTTTCTACTTATAAAGCCTGAAGCGACAGTCAAGTCATGTTCGGTAGGTCTTCAGCTCTCGTTTAGAGAATCTACGGGCAAGCTTGGCGTTAAATCAGTGTGATTCCTGCATTGCATCATACAAGTTACAACTGGACTTGTAATCAAACATATTGGGCAGTAATCTACTGCATGTATACTGTGAATTCATTCAATCAGGAAATTTGTTTTGTTGAAGGATGAAGTAACATGCAACAAAATCACAAAGTGTCACCAACATGCATGAAACATTGCCAGTATGTCAGTTTTCCTAAATTGCAATAGTTCTACATTAGTTTACAAACATAAAAAATATAATTTGTTGGAAAAAATAACTTGTTCCATCCAGGCTTACATGGCTTGCCAAAGTGAGCCAAACATTTTTTCCAGTGACTATGGACAAAATGCTTACACCGGGCAAAAATCCATGTTAGTAGGGTGAACTATGGTAAATTGGGACACTTTTGGTAGATCGCAAAAAAAACCCACTTTAAGTTTAAAATACACCAACATTTAGTAATTGTATGTCTTCATATGGGTCTTGGGTACATTTCCATGTAGGAATTAGTTTTTGAAGTATGATATTTTATAATATATTAACATTTAAAGACAGTGAGACACCAACTTCGTTGTGAGAAAATGCTATGGCAATTTGGGACACCCTTTAATGTAAAATGGGACAGTCTGTTTGATTATCATTATTTTTGCACAAACTGAAGAATAATATCGTTTTTCTCTTGTTAACAGTAGACTAGGATCTTAACTATTTAAAAAATGATAAAACATCCCTGAAACATTTCCATTTCAAGAGAATATTGAAGGAGTATGGCATGTGTGACTGTGGCCATGGCCATTAGCATGTGGGATGCATATTACAATACAGGCCTATGGCGTGCTAATATGTTATGCTAACAGCTAACAGAAGCCCATTCTGTTGCTATGAGAAAACTGTCCCATTTTAGCTTAAAATATTGTCCCAAATTAGCTCACTCCACTGTACTTAATAAAAGTATGTCTCCTTAATAAAGTAAAGACAAATGTGTAAATGTTTTGATATTGAGTTAAACCTTTAGTAAAACAACATATATTTCAATCATATTTTGTACCATATAATCACTAATTCAGCCATAATATCCTTATGATCTGATAGCATAATCGACATGTCAGCTAGCTAAACTGACAAGTGTTGGATCCACTGTCACTTCAAACCTTTGCTCATTTCTTTTATGATACTTAACACCAAATAAAATTATTGTTCCTTATACATGACAGTTGCAGTAACAATATTACATCCCATTTTGTGATTGGCTGCTAATATTTAGAAAGAAAACAACCCAAAACCTTATTTGTCCCAATTTGGCTGATGTCCCAAATTACCTTAGTTCACCCTACCAGCATGACATATGGTCATTGCAGCAATAGCATCAAACAGATCAGTCATGACTCATGTACTGCCAGCCTATTCCAGGCCCTGGGAGAGGACTAGAAAAAACTCACTACTGAGTCATTAGCTGCAGCTAACCTCGCACTCTCCGAGTATTTAGAGTGTGGTGATACTAGTATATCATATCACTGGACAAGGCCAACAGACCTTAGTTGCGTGCGAACACTCGGAAAAGCAAAGTGATTTACGGCCGACAAAACAACATAGCATTGGAGCCACGTGGGTGTCACTAAAAACTGCTCTAAAACTACACTTAACGCATGAACTCAAATAAAGCTCTTTTTTTAATTTTGATATTTTTCTGCATCAGGAGCAGGTCCAAATGAAGACATTTTTAAAAGAAGTCAATGGGAGGTCTGTGTTTCAGACCTATTTCTTGCTTTATATGACTGGCTGCATAGCTCTTCGTATCAGGGTCATATGAGGACGCCTTGAGCTTGTCACACCACGTCACTTCCACACCTTGGCCTCATCCTCATCAAAGCTTCACAAGGTGTGTGTGTGTGTGTGTGTGTGTGTGTGTGTGTGTGTGTGTGTGTGTGTGTGTGTGTGTGTGTGTGTGTGTGTGTGTGTGTGTGTGTGTGTGTGTGTGTGTGTGTGTCTGTGTGTGTGTGTACGTGTGTGTGTGTGTGTACGTGTGTGTCTGTGTCTGTGTGTGTGTGTGTGTGTGTGTGTGCTTTTGTGTCTATGTGCGTGTGCCTGTGTGTGTGCATACGTGTGTCTGTCGCGTGGTTAGAGGTGGAGAGGTGTGTGTAAATACATAAATAGATTAGTAGATTGGATCAGTTATTTCTGTCATTTTTCTGACACTCTTGTGGCTTGAAAAATGTCACATGTCCTGGTTTAACACTGCAAGTCTGACACTACAAAAGCCCACCACCTTTATGATATGCCATCTGCACGTCACCAGAAACCTGTGCATACATCGCGTGTATGGCTTTAAATATACATTACCGTACGCCTGAAACAGTTGACCTGTTTCTCACTCCCATCCCCCCAAAAGAAATGATCTGGATTTCATTTGTTTGCAAACAGAGGGGTTTTTATCGACCAATAGCCCTGACCTGTTCTGACAGCTGCTCCCCATGGTAGGCGGGCTCAGAACGCTGATGGAGCCAATGGGGGCCACTCCCAATGTTCACACAGGGCCCACTGCCGGCCTCCCATTCGCTGGAGGATTGCGTGCAAAGGCCAGCCGTGGAGCGGGCCAACAGGAGGGGCTTATGGATGCTTTAAGTCGAGGCTAATCTTGAGAGGACCGGGGGTTAGGGATGTAAGGGGATTTGCGCTGACACAAACCACGGCTCTCGCAGCAGCGAATGACAGTGTTGTGGAGCTCGCCACTCGATCTGTCAAAACACTGTTACAGTATCCTGAGCTGACGTTACTGCCCTCTAAGCTGATGGTGTGGGTGCGTGGGTGTGAGTGTGGGTGTGGGTGTTGGCGCATGAGCGTGCATAGTGGGGTGTGGGTGTCAATGGTGGTAAGGGTAAGGGTAACAGGGAGGGAGGTTTGGGGGATGGGAGGGTGATGACACAAGGACCCTGAGAGAAATATAGAGAGAGAGAGAGAGAGAGAGAGAGAGAGAGAGAGAGAGAGAGAGAGAGAGAGAGAGAGACAGAGAGACAGAGAGACAGAGAGACAGAGAAAGAGAGAGTATGTGGACTGATCTAAATGATGCTTGACTGGATGACTGGAGTAGTGCCAACCACTCCTCCCATCTTCTTACTTGTCAGTGAGAAATCATATAAGTGTAAATAATACAGCACAGCAGATGCTATGCAACTCTAATGGCATGTCCCTTCACTGACATTTGTGTTTTTATTGTTCTTTCTTTGACACATCCTCGTGGACTACAAGGTCATAATTAATGTATGGGTCCTCAACATTCCCACTTGAGCAAGGTTGCTGGTGTTGTTGCTCTTTTCAATGTGCAGTAAATTGGTGTTCAAACAGTAAATCATTTTATACCGGTGGTATTCCTAGAAGATGGATAATTTGGCTCCGTTCACCTACAGCAAGTTGTAAACCTGCTAAGAGATTGCCTGCAGGTGTCATTTGGTTAAGAAAATGGAACTCCATGCTCTTATATTAGCGGATTTACCACTACCTCCAGGTTCATTTATTCTGAGCCAGCTTGTATGCTCTTCTGATAGTATATCTGGCAGGGTTTAACCCCTTAAAACACGGCTTTATAAATGTGCTGTTACCATAATGACAATGAGTCATTGGGCATTACTAAAGGCCCTCTTTTATGTCATAGGAGAGTAATACTATGGTAATTAACCTTTCAATGACTATTACAGCGTACCACCAGTAATACAGCGTGCATTATGGGCTGCATCTGTTTGATTTAATGTCCATCCCTGTGGACCTACACCACCACAGAAATTGTATTTATTTATTTTCAGCACTTGCTAAGTGTAATACAAACAAACATGATGTAGTGCCCCTACGCTCCATATTTGTTTATGTCATTTTCTCAATAAATCTATCTGGTGGTGGCAAGGCGCCTTGTATTTGCCACTTTACTTCTGGCACACAATCTGACAGTAATACAGAGTGCGGAGCTTGCAGACACACTGGAGGCAAGCCAGGTCTAGATAACACCTGGCTGGCACTCGATAGAAGTAATAGCAGTGGTAGTAGTAGTAGTAGTGTGTGTGTGTGTGTGTGTGTGTGTGTGTGTGTGTGTGTGTGTGTGTGTGTGTGTGTGTGTGTGCGTGTGTGTGTGAGAGAGAGTGAGTGTGTAGGCCTATACAGGGTGTGATTTGTAGGGGGGATGGGGGGGGTGCTTGTCCATTAATGCACAGGCTGGATATGGCAGCAGCCTGGGGGCCCCACCTGCCAGGCCAACAAGATCAAAAGTGTAAAATTGCCGAATTGTGACAAGATGCAATGCTGAAAGATTCATCTGTTGTGTTGAGTACAGTAGACATGTTCCTAGCTCGTAATTATAATACTGCCATGTGCAAATTTGTCGCCAAATTCGCCTTCCGCGGAGGTCCATAGGCCATCTTAACCCAGCCCTAGATAGATAGATAGATAGATAGATAGATAGATAGATAGATAGATAGATAGATAGATAGATAGATAGATAGATAGATAGATAGATAGATAGATAGATAGATGGAAGTAGTAGTGTGTGTGTGTGGGGGGGGGGGTATTTACTGTACACTGCAGTGCACTTTCACAGTGCTTGTGCTTGCAGTAGACATACAGTAACGGCACCTGAGCAGAAGGGCAAGGCAGTCCCACCTATCCCTGGTGGTCCCCCTGTCTCTTCCTGCCCCTCCTGTCCCGCTGAAGCATTGGAGCTGTTGCTTCTGACCAGAGAACTGCAGACGGGGATCGCGCGCTGGCGCCTACTGCTTCAACTCTTTATTTAATGAACAGCGCCACGGTTCCGTCTGAGGTGAGGTGACAGTTGGAATGAGATGCACAGGAGCACACGCGCGCGCCTAATACACGTGCACACAGATACATACTTCAATTAAGGAGTGGAACCACACACCTACTCGGAAAAAATGCCGTGGTTCCAACAGATGCCGTCCTGCATTTCGGTGGTTGATTGCTTTACGCGGCTATGTTTAGCGAATTTAAGTACAGTCTGGTATGGGACCTCCAAAGGTTTGTTTTCATGGGAACGGCAGGAAACACTTTTGACCCTAAATTACCCAATAAGCCTATGCTAAACTCAGATTAGCAGTCAGTGGCGCGTGAAGGTTTAAGGAAATTATTCCGCGTAAAATGTCAGTCAAAACAGCATAACATATTTAATTTAGGCTATTTTAGGCTTTAAGACAAGACGCTGGAGGTAGCAGAGAGATTGATTAATATTAAAACAGATTTAGGTCACACTTACGACACATTCAATGTCTAGGAACGTAGTGTGGTAAAATATCGCTATGAAATGTCCTTTGTCTACATATTTCACTTCATTCCTACCTTTCGACCCTCCACGACTGCTCTGTGGGTTCGACAGAAAGGCAACTAGTAAACACTGTCTGGCAGATTAGTCTCGAAGATTATGCTGAGCAAATTAAACGACAGCACATGTATTTATTGACGATACAAAACACACGGCATCTGTTACAGGGAAAGCTGACCGCCAAATGAACCCATTCGGAGAGGATTTGCATTTGCTCATAGATAGTCCGATGTAGACCACGACCTTGGAGGAAGGAGACAAGGGATTTATGTAGGCTACGATTCCAACACATCGAGGTCCATCTTCTCCGAAACAACCGTCAATGAATCGTTTAATAGCCTACAACCTAGTTGGTGTTTTGACAAACCATAGCATCCTAGGTTTGGGTTCTAATCTCCAAAAGCACCATCTGTAAGAACGTTCTCTCTTGCACTATCTTTCTTGTCCTTGCAATCCAAGTTGGCGTCTCCAGGACATACTAGTTTTCAAAGCATCAATGTCATGAATTTTCAATAAAGCATGTGTTCCAAAATATCCGATCCTTATAAACCGACGCGCCAGACAGCGACGAGCGACTCCCTGTACAGTCTGCCTCGTAGTAGATTTGTAAAGGGAGAGCATTGCGTGTGATCCCTCCCCTTGCTCTGCCCTTAAAAAAAGAAATGTGTGTGTGTGCGTATGGCGCGCGCGCAGTTTGTGAGGCAGAATTGCGTGCGAAGAGCTCGACTTGTCATTCGGAGGAATCTGCCACCTGAAACGCGAGGAAGTGAGCGGCGACTCAATTGGGTATAAAGCATCAACCACATCTGCCTCGAGCGTTGGAAACTGATGAAAACATCAGTTTGGAGTTGCTTGACTTTATTTCTGCCGCTCCTCTGGAATTAACCGTTCATTTATAAAATCATAAGCATAATAATTTCTCCTTGATAATTGATACCCACTATTGCCATTATACTGGAACTAAGCTATCCAGACAGGGACGCCTGGTAAGTCAGTTTTGTCATTTAAATTGTGCTTAATATTGCGTGTGGTGTAATTTTGTGTTAAACTTGTGAGTCATTACTTGTTTTCAGTTGTGGGTAGAGCGCTTTTCGGAGCGTTTCAGCGATTGGCTCTTGACTGTAAACAACAAGCAGCATGGTGCATGAGCGACTTACTTTAAAACTTGAGAACTGAAGTAGTGTTCAATGAGATGTATCATCCAAATCATAAATTGCTAATTGAAACAATTTATTGCAGTTATTGAGAAGACGAGCTTAAATGATATGCCAAGTTTGTGGAGTACAGCCACTCTCAGGACTTGAGGATTTTTTTTCTGAAATAGCCTACCATGTCTACACACAGTATGACTTTTGCATGTCTTTTCAGCGCACCTGTTACACCCAAGGAGCGCCGCACCATGATTCCGCCGGGAGACTGCATGTATGCGGGCAGGAAAAGGAGGAAACCCATCCAAAAGCAGTTGAGTGTTTTTTTTTACATTTGAATGAGGTTAGGGATGAGTTCAGTTCTGAGTTGACTCTTGCAAGTTTGCGTGAGATGGTTGCATGCACAATTTTATAGGCCTACTACATCTGTCATTCTTTCTAATGAAGAGTTAAACAAAATTCCAAAGCATTTAAATAGTGTGCGTATAAAAGCACATATAGCATATGTCTATGTATTTTATTATTATTATTATTATTATTATTATTATTATTATTATTATTATTCATGTACTCATTTATTTGTTTTCCATAACTTTCTACTATTTTGGAACAGTTGTGTAAATATTGACACTGATAAACAAACCAGGTACTTTAATGTCCCGCCCTTATGAATTTAGGCACAAACATTGGCTTTGCGAGGGAGCCAGAAATCACTTGAAATTTAATCTGTCGATCATGCGCTTCATGCCAGCAACTGCAGCCTTTGAGTAATCAGATAGTTCAGATGGTTTTAATAATGACCTTCATGACTCCAGAACTGACACACTCTTTTCACCAAATTCCTCCGGTAACTTTTGCAAAACTTTGTGGTGCCATATTGATGTAAAAGTGTCATAAAGTGAATGTTTTCATTGACTCACTTATAAAAAGTGGGGTGGGGTGTGTATAGCCTTGAAGTTCTGTCCTCTACCTCCGCCAAGATAGTAACACAGTACTACAATGTTTACTAAATTACACAGTATATTAAATTTAAAAAATAGTTTGACTGTGGTGAGCAGGTTTTGACCAGTGTGCATTTTCACACTTTTGATTGCCAAAAAGCACTAATGAAAGCAAAGCGAGACGAGCAGCACTCTCTAATGAGAAGCACAGAAACAGGAGTTCAACCGTTTCAACATTTTCTGGACGCCCTCGCTCGCTCGGCCTTGTGGATATTATATCAGCCAACTTGCACATAACATGCTGACTGTAGTGGTGTTCAGTAGCTGAGTATGAGTCTGAGTGTGCCTGTGTCTGGGGTGTGTTCGGTATAGCGCCCCGGGGTGACATGGCCCTAGCCTGCCTGACGTTCACTGTCCTGTCCAGTCCTGTGACTTCTTCTTTCGGGATGGTTCCTGGGGGCCAGTGAGTGACGCTCGCTGGGGCTCGTTCCAGCCGGCGAGGGGGGGTTTATTTAAAGATGCGATGCCATGCGATGAGGGGCCGCCACCTCCATGTGGAAGAAATCAGACTCTGCTCGCCCTCCCAGGGAAGCTGACAGGGGTTGGGGGGACAAAGGGGTCCATTGTCCCGGGCCCAGGGAGAGATGGCGCCCAGAATCCGGTCTTCATTGCATTAAATGTATTGAGAGGGGGGCACTTTTTGGTGGCTTTGTCCTGGGCCCGGTCAAAGCCATCAGCGGCCCTGCTCCCTCCACCTCCCTACCGTCCAGGGCATAGGGAGGTAGCCTCCGTGGTTCAAAAGGGGAGAGACAGAGGGAGAGAATGAGAGACAGAAAGTCAGAGACAAAGCGGCAGAGATGGGTGACAGAGAAACAGAGGGCGAAAGAGATACTCTGGAAGAGCGAAAGAGTAAGAGGGAGTGAGGAGAGAGAATATGAAATAAAGACGGAGGGATCCGTAAACTACTAGACAAGTTTCGGCTGCGGTCCCTGGCCTAAGTGTTTGACTGGAGGCTTTAAGCAGAGCGTCAGTACCGCTCTCCTTCGTTCAGGCACCTGTTACTGCAGAAGTTGACCTCTCCTCAGCCAGAGGCTTGTGAAAGGGCCTTCTTCTCATCTGAAGGGGTTTAGTCCATTTTCACTCACAAGGGGCAAAAGGTTTGGTTGAGGAGAGGTAGCAGGGTGCATTTGGGGTCTTAGAATGTTGCCACCCGGTCAATGTTAATCCAAATGGTCCTTGTGGATTTTTGTGAAATAAATTTGCACGCATAAATGTTTGAAATTGTATTGCTTGGTCCTGTATTATGTTGCGGCAAATATATTGCCTGGGATTATCTAATTTGTAGATTATTTGTTGAGATGATCACAGAATAACGAATTACAGATCATATCCCACGATCCTGCCACTGACTTCTGTGTGAAAGTTGTTGCCTGAAATGTTAATCATAAACGTTTAATTGTATATACTATTAGAAAATTGATGGGGCTACTTTATATAAAAGTGTTTTATATTGAAGATTCTCTTGGGTGATATTCTATTATATTCTATATTTCCCTTGGGATTAATAAATGATGCTCTACTCTACTCTACTCTACTCTACTCTACTCTACTCTACTCTACTCTACTCTACTCTACTCTACTCTACTCTTCTATTAATACAATAATTGAACTGAGGTTCATCCCATCCAGAATAGCCTTATACAGTGGCAGCCTTTATACTATAATATTGTCTTTCTGTCATTTTGTCATGTGCCCTGACCTCCATTCTCCACAAATGTCATTACGGAGCACTGCACTGTGCACACTTTAAAATTGCCCAACCCTAAAGGGCCCTCAGGGCATGTTTGCCCTTTGCCTGGCCTTATTGGTTCGACTTAAAAAACCCATCAGTGCTGGGGTTTCTGTGGTTGTCCTTTGTCTGGTGATTTATTGAACATCCCTCGTTCATTTAATTGATTCAATGACTTTGGAGATCCTCTGCTGCAGCACTTAAAAGGCGTCCTTTATTATTCAAAATGCCCGAATATAGTCACAATATTCCTATATAGCGCAATATTTTTTGTATTAATTGACGGATTTATTGTGACCTTTGGTATAACAATTTGGTATGATACAGTCTGGGAGTTAACTTAATCTTGGCCTTAGGCGTAATAAGTACCCGTAACTGCTTGTGAGTGACATTTATCACTCTAAGTGAACTATGCCACTTTCAGTCAACTGATGTAAGGTAGATCCCCACATGTTCTGTCCACCTAACCAAACATTCCGTTCTTCCTTCTCTCTCTCTCTCTCTCTCTCTCTCTCTCTCTCTCCAGAAAACCGGTGCCGGTGAACGAGAAGACCAACCCATCGAAGCGGCACCGCGACCGGCTGAACGCGGAGCTGGACCGGCTGGCCAGCCTGCTTCCCTTCTCCCCCGAGATCATCTCCAAACTGGATAAACTCTCCGTCCTGCGCCTCAGCGTCAGCTACCTCAGGGTCAAGAGCTTCTTCCACGGTAAGGACCCCACCCTGCTCTTCAACTGTTGCTGTAATTGTCATGTGCAAGCAGTATAATGAGGTGATATACTGCAAATACATAAGGCTATAGGTAACTTGGAAGATGGAGTTGATCAAGGCACAGCAGCATCAGTAGCTCAAATACTATGTACGAAGCAGCGTGTCTATGTGATGTCTTTGTTGTGCCTGACTGCTCACTTTACTGTTCTCTTAGCCAAACACTGTAGATCATTTTGGTCAGTTTTCCCCGTCTTTAAATATGCTTATTAAAATTACTTACTTCCCGGACATGCCCTGAGGAAGGCCCACTCGCTGCGATACGCATGGGCAATTTTAAAGAATCCTCAATGGACATGTTATGTTAATAAAGATATTTTGGCGCGTATTTTTTGGAGTGTCTTGGTCAAGAAAAGTTTTTGGACTTACTTCCTCCTTATTAAATTGACTGTGCAGAGGCATATGGAAAACAGTAAGCAAAGAAATGGAATGAATGTCTGTGACATTGGAGAGTTGTGAGGTCGTCGGGGGTCCGCGGCTTTCTTCTTCCACCGTCAGGTCCCACCTCACCGGCAGCACCAGTAGCAGCAGCCCAGTTGCGTGACTTACCGTATACTGCCAAACACCTTTTTCCGGCACCTTCTATTCATAACTAATGGGCTGTGCTAGTCAGAAGGCTGTAAACAACTTGGGGGTTGGAGTTATTAAGTTAGATGATTAGTGAGTTTAATTAGTTTGTGTTAATGATAAGAGTAGACGAGTACTGGAATGGGAATCTTAACTTTAATACCAAGTATTGACTTAGTTACTAATGAGGGATTGTCTGTAAGGCAGCCTCATGTACTGCAGACAGCGGTGTTTTGATGGCGTGTCCACGGGGACATCTATTATATTCCAGCCTTTTGTTGTCAGTCACAGACCTATAATTAACACACTGCGCAGCACAACACCCTGATGCACCCGTTCAGTGGGGATATAAAAGGCAGGTTTATTTGTGGGGACGGTAGAGGCCCCGTATACTATAGAGCTGATTATTTTTGGGTTCAGTGTGAGGATTACTGTGCGGGCTTGGTCGGTTTTGGTGTTTTTCCTTATTCTGTCACTTCTCCCTTGCCTTGCCAACAACACTGCCTATAGACCACAAACGTGTGTTCACGAAAACACACATAAATAGTCATCTTCCCCCTTTGTGTCATGGCCACTTCTCATTTGTGTGTGTGTGTGTGTGCGCGTGTGTGTGTGTGTGTGTGCGTGTGTGTGTGTGTGTGTGTGTGTGTGTGTGTGTGTGTGTGTGTGTGTGTGTGTGTGTGTGTGTGTGTGTGTGTGTGTGTGTGTGTGTGCAAGGCCGCTGACAGCTTTTGCTGGGCCCGGGATAAAGTCATCTGAAAGGGCCCCCTACCCAATACATACAATGTAATGAGTACCCAATTCTGGGCCCCCAATCTCCCTGGGCCCGGGACAACATACCCCTTTGTCCCCCATGTTTGTGGGCCTGTGTGTGTGTGTGTGTGTCAGGAGTGGACTGACTGGGCTGTCCCGGGCTAACGCCACTCTGGTGGCAATTCTATAATGAGTGGTTGTGACAACAAAGCCCCGTGGGTACAGTAGTAGTACACTGCAGCGGCAGCAGCAGCGGCAGCAGCAGAGGCAGTAGTGGCAGCCCACATTTGAGCAATTATCCGCTAGAGTAATTTTCATCCACACACTACTGTGGCATCAGCATCCCCATGAGCTGTTTTTCTTTCACGAAAAAACAATGTCATGCGCTGGATAGGGGGAGGTAATGCGCATACAGTGAGAACTGGACTGGAGAGATGAGAAGGTCCACTTGGTGTGAGCGCGTGTGAAAAGGTCGTTGTTTCAAACCGGGTCACTGTATAATGGGTAGGATACATTAAGACATTAACTGTGAATTATGAAGGCCTAATTTGACATGAAAGAGTTGGTGATTGTAAGCTTATGGGGATACGGTTCAACACAATAATTTGGATCATTGAATAACACGATCAAGTCATAAGGCACTGATGTTTACCTTGTTCTGGATATTATAGAAAGTTGTATACAATTAATAAAAACGATTTAATAAATACGTTTTTTAACTACATTGTGGACGGCTTCCTGCGTTCTCTTAAGCCTTTTTTTATCAATAAGTGAGACCTTTGCTTATGAAACTTAATTGAGAATTAAAGTCCTAAAATGTTTGTGTAATTGTTATGGTTGATGTTGGAGACATTGCAGAGAAATGACAGGACTTCAAGCGCGGTTATATCACTAAAGAGTTTGAACTCTTTAACATCTGATTCTTATATACCAGGAAAAAAGACAGCTGCCTTTCATGTTTGCCTCCTCTTTCATAAATGGCCAGTTAAAATCCTTGTAAATGTTTGTTTTAATGGAAATAAGGCTTATAAGTCCCCCTATATCTCCCTCCATCCCTCCCTTCCTTCCCTGCCTTCCCTCCCTTTCCCTCCCCTCTCTCCTCATCACTCACTCATCACAGTAGCTCACTCAAACTAGCGGAAGCTGGAAAGTTGAAAGAGGGCCCTTGTCTGTTTGCCGCGCGAGTACCCCATGAAA
>NC_085865.1:26151566-26164066 GCF_034702125.1 Engraulis encrasicolus | reverse complement strand
GGGGGGGGGGGGGGGTAAAAGTGAACTGCGAAAATAAGGAAGCGCCTCAGTGACAGGCTGGCCCCCCTGACTCTACTCTTCTGCACTCCCGCACGTCTCGCGCGTCACACCCACGTCAGAGGCCGAGGTTGGGTCCGCTTTCGAAAGTTCACCGGCCAGTCACGACCCTGCACCTAGACTCT
The DNA here is from genome assembly GCF_034702125.1 of Engraulis encrasicolus. Classification (NCBI taxonomy): domain Eukaryota; kingdom Metazoa; phylum Chordata; class Actinopteri; order Clupeiformes; family Engraulidae; genus Engraulis; species Engraulis encrasicolus. Next base: position 26,163,884 of record NC_085865.1, on the reverse strand, counting down.
GACCTAGTCTGCAGGAGAAATGCTGGGTCATAGGGAACGCAGTCTGCTGACAGCTTCTACATAGTACAAAACAACACAATGCCCATTAATGCTATGGTTGAGTTTAGAGGGTTTTGAGGAAAGGGAATTACAAAATGTAATTAATATTGTCTAGGGAGGTTTGTCTAAAGTGGACATCTCACCCTAGACCTCAGCATACAGTCCTTATTTAACAGAGTCAAATATAACATTCTTCTGATTAGTCCTACTTTGTCAGAGGTGACAGACACTGAAAAATGTCCACAAAGTCAGCTTGACAGTCTTAAGAAAAACATGGATAATAGGATATTGGTTAACTCCCAGCAACAAGGGATTTCAGTCTATGAGGTTTCCTGTTACGGCATTTTTCTACCATCCTATTATTTCTTTCAGCAGTAAGGTCCCTGAAAGTGCAATAAAGGATATTAAGGGATAACTTTAAAATGACTCCCCAAAGCTGCAACTCATTCATTCCAAAGTGATGAATTTCCACCAAATCCAATACACTGGAAATATGCTTTCGGAGTGTCGGTTACGTCAGACCGCACTGAGAAAGAATGATTCATACAAGGATTCCATTCTTCTGCTGCTGCCGCTGCTTCTCGGGAGCAGGTCATGTCAAAATGTTCGAAGTGTTGCATTGTGGTTGCATCATTGTGTTGATTCCTGACGTTACTCTCATTTTTTATTTTTGAAGGGTTTCTGTTCAGAAACACCCGTATCTTGTGGATTTGTAATGGTCTGTTTTTCTTGCTCAAGAGGGACGGGTTAGCGGCGCAGAATTAGAATATACATGAGGTCACCACTGTTGTGGAGATCAGCATGACAAAGAGGAAATGTTTTTCGGCGGTGGGCTTGTGCAAGGCTGTCACTTTGGGTTACCGGGTTCTCGGCCAGATATTCCAGCAGCAACATTGTAGTACATTGATGTCTCTGGGAGACGGACCAAGTCATGTAGTTAGGCGTACATACGTACGTAGCTATCGTGTTGCAATACTCACCGACATAATGTGAAACAACATCTACAAATCTCGCTCGAATTTCATCTCACAGTTGCCATGGGCATTTGTTTGGGAATTGACATGTTTTTGTTGCAGCAATACAGATCATATACGTATATATAAAATTCTTTAAAATATCTATACACATATTATTGCTACTCCTACAACCACTAAAAGTAATATTTGTATTATACACTTTTATATGCCAATAATAAGCCCTTTGCACTCTTCAAATACACATATGGAGCTTGTTGCTTTAACAGTATGGAAATAAACTATTGAGATAAAGTATTGTTTGTGTGTGTGTGTGTGTGTGTGTGTGTGTGCTCGTGCGTGCGTGCGTGCGTGCGTGGTGTAGGGGGGCTGTTGCAGAGTTTGCTGCAGGGTGTCCTCACTGCTTATGATCTGATTAGCGATAGTTGCATACTATACACAGTCCCTATACGTGTACAGTAGTATATGGCATGAGTATATGGACTGTGACAGTAGAGTGGGGTCGAGGCAGGGACCCCCTTGGCCTCTGTGCCTTGTAGCTGCCTTGAGGAATATTGCAGACCCAAAGGGGAGATTACTACTGTCAGAGGCTGAATACATGACCTTTACATCACGCATGTGCAGAGATGGAGGCATATGAGCACGCAACGCACCACTTAAACTCATGGATGAGAATTCAATAGCCGATAATGAACAATGGTAGGACTCTGGTTACAATTTACATTTATCTCTATGTCAAAAACATTGACGTTCGCTTTATATTGTCAAAATTGTATGGACAGGTGACGGATTTGAAATTACAATGCTCCCTAGGCCCCTCTGTACACTAAAAACATAATAATATAAACGTAACAAAGGGAAACGTATCAAGGGGGATTTCTTCACCCTTTCTTTACCCTATTTGTTTAAGTCCTTAAGTACTTTGCCACAGAGTAAATGTTACTTAAGTTAATTCACATCCAGAGGAACCAGTTTGCCCGATCTCAGCTGAAGAAAAAGAAAAAAAAAACACTTTAGCAGCCATTACCCAACTGTTAACTAAACAAATAAGATCCATCTCCATCTCCATCTAGATCTCCATCTCCTCTCGTGGTTGGCATGGCTGACCCCTTTCCTTTGTGCTTGCCATGTCTTCCAGAAAGTTCTGCTTTGATCAGCACAAGTGCAAGGCAGGACCTCTGCGGAGGAGGACGCAAGAAAGACAGACAGAGCCATGCATGGCCTGCCTTGACAAGTGTCGAAATTGTGGCGCGGCCCAACTGTTTTCTCCCACACTTAGCGCGCTGATTGGTCCCATTAGTGTAACTGCGTTTCAACACGATGACTAAGAGGATGCTAGCCGTCATCCGTGGAACAAACACACTTAGTTTTAGTTCGTTTTCGTGGGTCGGGGGTTTGGCGAATGGCGTTTCTGGTGATCATGGCCTCGGATTATAGGACGCCATTAGTGTCCAGTGTTTGTTTTGCGAGCTCCCAAGTTCTCTCTCGATAGTGAGGGACTCAATCGTCAACTTAGTGGTTCTTTTAAAGTTTACATTTATAAACTGTTGCTTTTATAGGACGTGATGGCAATATTACTCTTTCTTTTGAGCCACGAAAACATTGTTTGCCTTACAACCGTCTTTTTTCCCTCTAACGCACACACCCACACACACACACACACACACAGACACACACACACACACACACTCACACACACACACACACACACACACACACACACACACACACATACACACACACACACACACACACACACACACACACACACACACACACACACACACACACAGTATACATACACACGCACACACATACATACGCACATGCATACGCATAAGCACACGCGTGTACATGCACACACACACACACACACACACACACACACACACACACACACACACACACTGATCTACTCATTTGTTTGATAGCGCGAAGAGAGGAGAGGAGAGGAGGGAAGAGGAGAGCTGATACTTGAGCGGCTCTCCTTGCCCCCCCTGCCTCCCTCCCTCCCGAGTCCTCATTAGTGATTCTCGCTCATCAAAGGCGTGAGGCGTAGAGTAGAGCGAAGACGAGGACGCCTCCCCTCCCGTCCCGTCCCCTCTCCCTTTGTCAGAAGCCCGACCTCTCGTGCCAGCTCGCTTCAGCGCCCGCGCGTTAACAAAGCCCTCGGATCACAAAAGGCCATAAGTGAATTACCCTCTCACCATCGACTCCCCCTCATCATCACCGCCACACTACCGCACCACTGCACCGCCGCCACATCACTCTGCTAAGACACACACACACACACACACACACACACACACACACACACACACACACACACACACACACACACACACACACACACACAGCACACAGACATACATACATACATACTACATACACCGTATACACAATAAACAAACATAAACACCCACATGCACACACAAATAAACACATACAAAAACAATTATCACAAAAGTATCCATAAGCACACAAACACACACACACACACACACACACACACACACACACACACACACACACACACACACACTGCTCGAAACACACCCAGTAGGGGGTGCTTGCCCATGAGTGTCAACACTAGTGAGGAGCTGGGGGGGTGAGTCATGGTTGAGTGGAGTGTGTGTAGTGTGTGTAGTGTGGCATGACACAATGCAGTTGTGCTGGGGGTCTCGGCACCCACTGGTGTTGCTCTGTGGCACTTTGGCCTTGTTGTGGGGGCCGAGCAGCTTTTGTTGGGCCAACACCATTGTTTGCATCCGTCCACTGTGATCACGGTCAAAAGCGAACAGGCTTGGACACCGTGGCGAGTGGACAGCTTGGACACTGCGGAGATCGGACAGGCCGGGTAACCGACGACGACGACGGCCCTCTCAGCTCTCAGCTTGCTGTCAACTCTCTTGCATCTCAGTGCGAGTGGCATCGGAGTTGGCGAACATGGGGGGAAACTGGTTGCGACTCGTCAGCAACAGTTTTGCATATTGTAGCTTTAGCTTTAGGTGCAATTTGTCCTATTGCTTGTCATTATAATTTCCTTTTTTTAATGTGTCTGAATCTAATCTGTGACCACATTAATTGCAGTGTATAGCTTTAGGTGCAATGTGCCCTGTTGTTTGCCATTATAATTTAATCTTTGACACATCTGAATCTGTTGAATCAGCAGTTTTATGGCAGATAATTTGTCATTGCTTCAAGGAGAAAAAGATCCAAATGAACTGTGCAATATTTTTTTTTCTTTTCTGTCACTCTAGTTTTTAGATGTGCTTGACAAATGAGTTGATATGTTTTTTTACTGTATGTTGTATGAAGTTTGACATTCGTTCTCAGAAGTCATAAAGATGGATCGTAAAAAAACCTCTGATGATTCAATTTTTCCCTCTGCCTCACAGAGAAAAGAAAGATTTTTTTTTTCAAAACAGCAGATTTATTCTCCTGCTTGTTCAGTAATGCAAATTAACCCAATCCTCTTGACTAGTGCACGCCTCTAATCAGAGAAAAGGGTCTTATTTTACTCGTTTAAACAAATTTAAGCAACGGCCCTTTCATGTAGACAGCAGCTATATCAGGAAGACTTTTACAAGCAAGTAATTGATTACATGAAACGGATCAGCTACCGTGAACCCGTTGGCCCGCAGCCAAGGCCTCGTCGTGCGAGCTAGTTGTGCCAGAGGGCTCAGCAGTTGTCACGCACAGTGTAAGAGAGAGAGAGACAGGCAGAGTGAGAGGAGAAAGAGAAACATAGAGACACAGATAGAGAGAGTGAGAGAGAGGCAGAGGAAGAGAGACAGGCAGAGTGAGAGAAAGAGAAAGAGACAGAGAGAAAATAGAGACTGAGAGAGAGAGAGAGAGAGAGAGAGAGAGAGAGAGAGAGAGAGAGAGAGAGAGAGAGAGAAGGTGGAAATAGAGACACAGAGTAAGAAATAGAGACAAATCAAGGGACTGCGGGCGAGAGAGAGAGAGGCAAAAATGATACTGAGAGAGGCAGTGAAGATGGGGATACAGAGAAATAGATGAAAAGAGAGACTGAGAGAGAGACCGCTCTGCCAATCCAAGAGAAAGAGAGAGAGAGAGAAAGAGAGAGAGAATGCTCTGCCAATGCAAGTTGTGGTAGCTGATCTGATGGCCAAACGCTAACGAGATGCATTCATTATTTAGTGGGCGGGGCCAGCTATTCTGGTCACCAGGGGTCAGTGCGAGGGTCAGCCAGCTTATTTAGAGAGACAAAGAAAGACAACGAAGTAATTGCTTACCCATTGAGTCAGCAACAATTGGACGCAGCGAGTGGCAAAGAGGTGCAAGAACAGAAAACGGCTTCAAAGGGTTCGTGTCAACCCAAGGCGCTTACAGTGTCAGAAAACAGAAACATTTACGGAAAATTATTTTAACGTATGTCCAATATTTATATATCTGCGGCAATGGGATTTCGGAGATAAATAAAATGTAAAAACGCTTTAGATGTCAAATGATTTGACTTGTGGTTGAAAGAAATAGCGGCACTTCAACAGTACATGTCAGTTTGCCGCTAACTGTTTTCAAGATGATGTAAATTGTTTTTCTCATGTCTCTGTGGCACACGCAAACTGACGTTCTCTCTGGAGAAGAGACAGAGTGTAAGGAGGGGCGGGAGAGAAAGAGAGACAGACAGAGAGACATGGAGAGAGAAAGAGAGAGAGAGAGAGAGAGTGAGTGCAACAGACTGAGAATAAAATCCTGGCCAATAAAGAAAATCAAAACATCAGTTTGGAATGGAGACAAGGATGAAGTGAACGAGGTGGTGTGTGCGTGCGTGTGTGCGTGCGTGCGTGCGTGCGAGCGTGCGTGCGTGCGAGCGTGCGTGCGAGCGTGCGTGCGACCGTGGATGGTAGTAGTGGTGGGGGTTGGTTGGTTGTTTCTGAAGGAGTGTTCCAAGCGCATAAGGGAGTAATTGGTTTGAATGAGAAGTGGCAGAGGACAGTTTGTGGGAGTAATGAATGCTCCAGTTCTTCGTTGCTGCCGCTGCCGAGGCCCCGGTTGCGTGACTACTTCTTGGCAGGGGCTCAGCGCAGGCCCTGAGGCATAATTTGTGAGCCAGAAGAAAGGAAGGTATGTCTCAAGTGTTCTACTGTAAACATACAGCACACTGCCCATTAATGCCACTGGATTCGGAGGTGTGTGTGTGTGGGGGTGTGGTGTGTGTGTGTGTGTGTGTAGTGGAGTGTGTGTGTGTGTGTGTGTGTGTGTGTGTGTGTGTGTGTGTGTGTGTGTGTGTGTGTGTGTGTGTGTGTGTGTGTGTGTGTGTGTGTGTGTGTGTGTGTGTGTGTGTGTATTGTATGTGTCTACTGCCTACTGTGTGTGTGTGTGTGTGTGTGTACCTGCGTATGTGCTTGTGTGCGTGCATGCGTGTGTGTGAGTGCATGTGTGTTTTCATGTGTACGCCTGTGTGCATAACTGTTTGTGGGTGTACACCTGTGTGTTTGTGTGCATGCTTGCATTCCTGTGTGTGTATGTGCGTGCATGCGTGTGTGTGTGTGTGTGTGTGTGTGTGTGTGTGTGTGTGTGTGTGTGTGTGCGTGTGAATGAGGACAGGAAACATGGGTACTTAATGACATCATGTCGCCATGCTGGGCCCTTGGGTGCCCTCCCTGGTTTAAAGAGGGGCAGGGGATGCCTCGGGGGGGTGCTGATGCTTTAGAGCGGAGCAGCTGTGGTCTAAAAGTCCCAGAGGGCCACCACAGAAACACAGTACAGTAGTGCAGTACAGCAGCGCAGCATGGAGAATGGCTGCAGCCAGGGAATAGAGAGGTTTTGCTGGTGGCACACACGCAAAGCACAGACACACACGCACACATAGGCAAACGTGCACACACACACACACATGCATGTGCGAATGCACACACACTCGCATGGATGCAGAATGCATGTGTGAATGCACATACACTCACATGGATGCAGAAGCACATACACGGACGCACGCACGCACACACACACACATACAGTATATATACACACACACACGCACATCAAAGTGAAGGAGAGGGTACTATGCAGTAGTAGAGTTTCTATGCAGATGTGGTCAGCTGCACAACTTAATCCAAGCAAGCAAGCAAGACTTAAAAATGACTGTTTTCGCTTTGCCTTCTGAATAAAGGAGCATGTTCATCCATCACAAACAGCTCTCAAAGCCACCTACAAAAAAAATCACATTTGTGAAAGCTGTTTGCAACAAAAAAGCAAGGGGGAAAAAAGAAAGGGTAATTACTTTTTTGGGAAGAAAGAGTTAGTGCGGGGGAAGGGGAGTAAAAAAAGAAAACATGTTTTAGGGGGTTATTCCACTTTGTCGTGTGAGCAAGCAATCAGTCACTCCGAGCCCAGCCCCACCCTGCACCCCACCTCCACCACCAACCCCCTTGCCCTCGACCACCACAACCCCCACCAAGCCTCTGAGACCCACCCACGTGGAGAGGAGAGGTTCTGGAGGGGAGCCTCAGCGCTTTATAACACAAGGTCTTGTCAGGGATGACGCTAAGTGTAGGTGTGGGCTGCAGCATGGCCGTGATTTGAGACAGATAGGGTGAACGTCAAACTATTACCTCTCATCCTTTCCTGTGACTTTTTGGCTGTTTCCAACAACAACGTTTCCTCACTGTCCACTTAGAGTTGGGGGACGTTTGGGCGACTTATTCCCATTAAATGACCCCACTGCAAGTGTGAGATTGACCTTTGAATTGTGCTTTTGCAAGGCATCGAATAAAAACCTTGATCATGATGAAAACCATCGTATCAAAAGCCTTGAGGCCACAGGATAGGACTGGAGGTTGTCATTTGACTGGCACCCTAAGTGTAGGGGTGGGCTCCAGCATGTCAGGGAGGCAGATAGACAACAGACATCAGCAGCAACAACAGCAGCAGCCTCACCAGACGTCTCATCATCAGGCTTCGCTTGGTCTGGCCTGTAATCTGCCGCCCCTGATTGAGAACGGCATGACAACATCTGTCCGCAAGATTTCTGTTTACTTCAGCGGGGAATCCAGGGGATTTGCACTGCGAAAACGTGTGTGTGTTTGAATGTGTTGAGGGGTGGAGGCAGCCATGCTGGTTCACCTCAAGGAGGGGACCCTAAAATGCATTGTGACATCCGTCGTGCGCTCAACTCGTGAAACAAATGTTAAAACTCAGGGCTAAATAATTGTGCAAAATGTTGCCCTTAATCTGTTTAACCAATATTTCAGGGCGATAAAATACATGAATTATTCCAGCAAAGTTTTTGAAATATCCAGAATTTAGACAAGATGCTCTTCTGGCGATTGTACTCAATGGGAAATCAGAAATGCATCTCGATGAATGTCTTTCCGTTCATTTAACTGATGTTTGCCCCCTGGACCTCTGGCGTTCTTAGTCACCTTTTTACTGCCTTACTTCCAGATGTACTATGTGGTTAACGTGAGTCAGATGATGCTAATGTTTACTAATGCCATGTGCTCTTTATGCTGTTAGCACAGTGTTCTTTTTTGCACGGCAGGCTCATTTTTGTGCAAGGCCCATTCATTTGGTTAATTACATATTTCTGTCCATACATTCTAACCATCAATGCCATCGTATCTCTGATCATTTGCCAAGCTTTTGTCAGGTCCAGTTTACAGTTTTCATCCATTTCATCGGTAATATTATGCTGCTCAATATCATGTGTCAAACTACAAAAGCAACAGTTGGAAGGTGTGAAACACCGCACCGCATTCAATGGTATGAATGCGCCCTTAGGTGGCAGGAAGGTAATCCTTGTCCATACCTCAAATTCACCCCTGTCGTAATGGCTCTCAATGGCATGTTCCTATAAAACAGACGCCAGCTAAGCTAATGGTCACGTTGAGGAGCAGGGTTGAATGTCTTGTTGAAGGCCACGCTAATAAAATACTATGCTAGCTATCAAATAGACTTACAGCTGTTTTGAATCCTTGCCTGACTCAAGCTTGATTCCATGTCATTAAGGGAGTGCTCATTGGAAAAGAATCACCCTTATTTGGCACCGCTGGATCTCATCTGTCAATCACCTGAGAGGTATTGATGTCACAGGCCTTGAAAAGGTCATTAGCTTACCACGATAGGGTGTGATGGAAAGAAAGAAGAACAAGAAACATCAGGAGCTTGGCATTACATGGCATCCTTAATCACGGTGCTCCGCTACGGTAGATCACTCACACAGGGTCACCTTAGAATCGGAACATTGAGACTTGAGTTCTAAAGCACCATTCTAGAACGGTCTTATCACTCTAATGTCAGCCATGTAGCACGTTGGGTCATGCTTCACCTACACTTTAAGATAGTGTCAAGATAATACTAGCATACTTGATGTTTTAATACAGTTAATCTCAACGAAACTATGGACCTTTATAAATTGGCATAATTATGTCAGCAATTAGTGCATTCCTTAAAATGTATATCTGCATTGTAGTTGCCATGTTTAAGCTTCTGTAATGTGCTAAGCCAATCCTTTAAGATGTTGGCTATTCATGTGAGCAATGAGATTGAGTAATGTTGTTTAGATCTATTTCAGTTATCCTCTTGTCTTTAGCCTGTCTTCAGTAGGCTTAATTGTGTTGCTCATAAGCTCCTTTTCAACTGCTTGGCACCAGCTTGCTCGAACTGACTCCGCATGATGATCTTGGTGCACATGAGGTATTTTATGAGTGGGAGTAAGTCATCACTATTTGTACCAGATAATCATGTTACACACGTAATGTGCTGTTATCTCATTAGTGTTTAAGATCTTAGCTCATAACACAAGACAATTGATCTTGCTCTGATATACAGTACTGGAACATGTGCTACAAAAAAGCGAATAAATAAATGTAGCTTTCAGAACCTGCAAATATCTGGTGATCAGCCTAGCCTAGTAAAGTTACAGTATTAGCAGTGGGCAACATGATATATGGTTACTATGACTACTGTTGCAATGCCAACAAAAGTCACGAAAGTCAAAAGTTTCACTTGAAGTTTCACTTGTGGAAATTAGAAGTTATGTCTTATCGATCATGCATAAGTTCTGTAACGGCTCCCGTATATAGTATTTTGACTTTTATTAAATCCATCAATATCGAATATGTTGAATCTTCCCTTGCCAGCCATCCACTCAGTCCAACAGTCAGTCAGGCAGCCAGTCCCCTGCTTTTGAAGGAATGAAAGATGATCTCATGGCGATGCAGAGCCACGTTCAGGCGGTAATGTGGTGCGAGAGTCGGAGTCCGGTGCCAGGCTCTGTTTACATTGCCCCTAGAGTATCGTGTTTAAATTGGCGCTGCGCTACTCTGTGCTGTGCTGTACTGCGCGGGAACGGTATGTTACGCTCATATAGTCCGTCGGCAGCTGCCTTGCTCTCAAAGAGCTCTCTGGAGTATCACCCGCCCGGTTCGCGTGCGGAGGAGAGGCCTCCGGAATGCTCCCTCTCCCTCTCTCTCTCTGTCTCTTTTTCTTTCTCTCTTTCACTCTCTCTCTCGCTCCCTCTCTCGCTGCTGACGCAAGCATGTTTGTTTTCACCAGGGCCTACCCCGAGATTTACATACACTGAACTGGATGCCCCTGATGGGCAACAAATGTCTCTCTTGCCTTCCTTTTCCCCCACTCCCCCAACCACCACCACCACCCCCTTCCACCTCTTTCTAGTTCTTCTTTCGTTCCCTCCCTCCTTTCACCGTCCCAGATGTGTGCCATAAAGACAATGTAAATGGGTCTCTGGTTTCCAGACTGTTTTGGAAAGGATTCCGAATGGGCCTAAGCTGGGCTGTGTTGCTGCTGTGTGACAACAAGAGTGGAGACTGGTGTACTGTAGGCTGCAGACATTAGTGGCTGGCCCACAAGTGTCTTGTCATGTGCTCTTGTGGTGTTTTAATGCTCAGCCTTTTCTCTTTGATGTGTCCCGGGTCATTCCCTCAGTCTCTGTGTTTTTCTCATGTGTGTCTCAGCTTAGGAGAAAAAGTCAAATAAATGATTCTGAGTAAAAGAAGTAAAAGAGTAAAATAAATAAATCTGCAAGTTTGTTTTTAGGACGTGTAGGAAGTCCGATTTCCTGTGTATGTGGATGTCAGACACACGTGAATGCGCACACACACACACAAGTGAGGAGAGAGAGAGGGAGAGAGAGAGAGAGGGAGAGAGAGAGAGAGAGAGAGAGAGAGAGAAAGAGAGAGAATAATGATAACTTGAGGGCAACCGTACACTACACCACCCGTCCGTCCGTCCGCTAAAATGACTGAGCAACTCAGTTAAGCTTCAGCCATAATAGCATCAATTCAAAGGCCCAGAGAGCCGTTTGAAGTAGCATCACTCCCATTACTAGATAAATACAGCCTGTCTACGGCCTTGGCCAGTCAAAGAGCGCATTCATAAAGTCACGTCCCGTCTCTGGGAGGGCAATTGGATCTGCAGCAGGATACCCAAGGCTTTGCACGCAATGTTGTGTAAACAATGAGGAAAACGACCTCAATATGTCATAAATGAGTTAAGCCCGTTGCAATGTCCTGTCACATGCCACCCGTGATAATGGCCAAACCTCACATTGTCCAGCTACTGATCTTTTTTGTTATTTACGAGGAAAATGGTTAAAAGCCGTCGGCTTAGGTTCCCTTTATTGCTGTAACACTCTAAAGTTTGTTTCTACAACTTGGAATACAGAGGGGGCGTCAATTTCCTATTGCTGTTGCTAAATTTACAAAGTGTGTTGTACACAGTCATATACATTACATGACACCCTTATCCTTTCCATATTTGGATGCATGTTGTTTATGCATACCTTGCTTGATACATGCTATTAATATTATTTACTGTAATACATAAACTGATTTAGTTTTTAATTTGTAATTACTCAATGATGATATATATTTTGGCAGACCCTAAGTGTGTGTGTGTGTGTGTGTGTGTGTGTGTGTGTGTGTGTGTGTGTGTGTGTGTGTGTGTGTGTGTGTGTGTGTGTGTGTGTGTGTGTGTGTGTGTGTGTGTGTGTGTGTGTGTCTACCCCAAGCCAGCACTGACGCTGGGTTATCTATGACAGGGTTCTTGATAGGGGAATAACATGTGCAATAGTTTGGACAGGCCCCCTTGCAAATGCACACACCTGTGTTGATGGTTTAGCACCTTACAAATGTGTCTGCTAGAGACTCTGCGGCTTCTCCTCCTCCTCCTCCTCCACTCCTCTTCTCCTCCTGTCCGCACTTCTCCTCCACCTCCTTTTCTTCTTGCCGCTTACACTGCAACCAAATTAGCATGGAGTCCCAGGAGACTCTTGGCTGCCCTCCTAAAGCAACTTGATTGGCATTGGCTTGTCACC
>NC_085865.1:26144066-26146566 GCF_034702125.1 Engraulis encrasicolus | reverse complement strand
CTTTCTTTCTCTTTCTCTCACTCACACCTTTTTCCTTATTTTCCTTCTTGTTTACTTCTTTCTCTCACACTCTTTTTTAATCCTCTTCGATAACTCCCTTGCTGTCTTTTTCGCTGTTTCTTTTTCCTTCCCTCATTTTTTCTCTCTGTGCGCAATGAAACAGAGGTTGGATCTGGCTGGCTAACAGCCCTCTCTCTCTCTCTCTCTCTCTCTCTCTCTCTCTGGGGCTCTTCTGAGTGAGTGACGCGGCTGTTTTGGAAAGCCCTCTGTGGCGCGCTGTGCCAGCTTGCGTGCGATGATTTGGCCCACGACCACAGGATGGATGGGGGTGTGGGGGCGGAGTGGAGTGTAGCTTTGAAAGCAGGCAGAGTGTGTATGATTTTGGGATTACGTGTGTGTGTGTGTGTGTGTGTGTGTGTGTGTGTGTGTGTGTGTGTGTGTGTGTGTGTGTGTGTGTGTGTGTGTGTGTGTGTGTGTGTGTGTGTGTGTGTGTATGCTCGTCTGTGTGTGTAAGCGTGCGTGTGTATGTGTGGCACGTCTGTGTGTGTGTGTGCGTGTGCGTGTGCGTGTGTGTGTGTGTGTGTGTGTGTGCTTGCACTGTATGTGAGACAGAGTGAGTGGAGATTTTAGGGAGCTTGTAGCAGCATGGGCAAAACTGCTGGTTGGTGATGTTCGGTGGTGGAAGAGATACCAGAGGGGGAGAGTAGGACGGCGAGGGGAGGGGGGAGGACAGCGCGGCGGAGGGTAGGGCGTCACTGGGCATTTGTTGCAATTTATCGCTAAGTGCTTTCGTGCAGCGATGCTGACGTGTAGGTTAAGGAGAAGTCTCTCGACAGGAACAGAAGGCCGCCGCAACCGCCACTTTTTATTTCACCAAAAACCATCTGATCCGACATACCCTCCCTCCACCCCCACCCTCCTGGGCGGCTGTGGCTATGGCTTCGGTTTGCGTTTGCCATCATGGAGCCTGTTCACACTTTGTAGTTTATTTTTTGCATTTACTAAGTTGTAAGTTCCTTTGCGTTCAGGGATATGGGAAGGACATGTGAGAGTGATCGTGCAGACAAGACATTAAATTACGATCACGGAGCTAAAGGAATTAACCTTAACATGTGTCTAGAGCACATCAAAGCAGAAAATACATCCCCGACCACCTTGAGCATCCCGACATGTAACCAGCCCCTTTCTCCCCCTCCTCCTCCCCCTCCCCGAATGGCGCATCTTTTAGAAGAAGATCCGAATTTAATTAGAGGACTTCATTTTGCCATCCCATCGCTTTTCACACGCAAAGGGGCTCCCAGGCAGCTGTCCCTCTGGAACGTTGGCAACTTTTCCCGCTTTCCCAAATGCCAAATTCCATTTCCAGGCCTCTAAACCCCCGTGATCGGAAGCCTGTCTTTGCACTTTAATACACTTCCATCGCCGACTAGAGGCGACTGTCGGCCAACGTGTGCCATGTGATGCCCAACGTTGTCCGTTCCTCTGAGGAGCGAGCGACGCGGGGTTCCGGCACAGATGGGCAAACCCTTTTGGACAATGGTGGTCTTTGTTCTGGAGGGATTTGGAATGCCAGAATTCCAGACACAGACAGTCATTAGCAAGTGGTGGCCTGGGCCTTGGCCTGGGCTGAGACAGACACAACAACAGTGGGCTCTTCGTCCGGTCTTTGGCATGCGCTGTCCTGGGGGGGGAGGGATCATTGGATCAGTGGTCAGTGGCGCTACGACGTCATCCGTACAACTCACTGTACATACTTGTTTGATGTGCTCACTGACGGTGTATCACCTTTAAAGTGAATAGCGAGACAGGAGGAAATGGTAGTTTACTGTAGCACTGCGGTTGTGCATGTGGTTGTGTGTGTGTGTTTGAAATATGTGTGTGTGTGAGGACGTGTGTGTGTGTGTGTGTGTGTGTGTGTGTGTGTGTGTGTGTGTGTGTGTGTGTGTGTGTGTGTGTGTGTGTGTGTGTGTGTGTGTGTGTGTGTGTGTGTGTGTGTGTGTGTGTGTTCTCTATTGCCTCTTTTCCAAAGTGGCGTGCCGAGCTGTAGGCCTACCAGAAAACCGGCAGTGGAAAAGAGGCATATGTGTATTTGAATGTGTGTGTGTGTGTCAGTGTGTCTGTGTGAGCATTGTGCAAGTGGATGTATCTGAGTGCATATACGTATGTACAGTATACGTGTGTGTGTGTGTGTGTGTGTGTGTGTGTGTGTGTGTGTGTGTGTGTGTGTGTGTGTGTGTGTGTGTGTGTGTGTGTGTGTGTGTGTGTGTGTGTGTGTGTGTGTCTGTCTGTCTGTGTGTGTGTGTGTGTGTGTTTGTGTCTGTGTGTGTGTGTCTGTGTCTGTGTGCATGTGCATGCGCATGTGTGGTGTATGTCTGTACATGCGTGCCAGTGCACACACACTTACTGTACTGTACTCAGATGCGTGTGTCTTTTTTTACAAGTTGGCCACAGAAGCGTGCCAATGGTCTGACAGGTATTAGTCACTATCTGCCCTATCTGC
>NC_085865.1:26136566-26141566 GCF_034702125.1 Engraulis encrasicolus | reverse complement strand
GCGCGTGAGTGCGTGTGTGTGTGTGTGCGCGTGCGTGTGTGTGTATGTGTGTGTGTGTGTGTGGGTGGGTGGATGAATGCCTGCCTCTGTGTATGTGCAGGCATATGGCAGCATTCATACCGTATATAAAACTGCTCTCCTCCTCACCAATCCATCAATCAATCAATCCATCCCACTACACTGAAGGCTGCATTGTAACAGTGGCTTTTCATGCAGATTCCATGCACCTGGCAGTGGCAAATACTCCTGAATATTTATGGGTGCACTTTATGATGAAGCTTTGGATCTCAATGTACTTGTATAATGACAGTAAAACCTTTCTATTCTGCTCTGTTCTATTCTATTCTGCTCTGTTCTATTCTATTCTATAATATATTCTATTCTATTCTATACTACTCTGTTCTATTCTAGCCTATTCTATTCTATTCTATTCTATTCTATTCTATTTATAGAAAGGACAGTTCACATGCAGCCCTTCCGTCCTCTTTCACATTTGATGAAAGAGGTCCACGCATCCAAAAGACCACTGGACAATGTTGCTAGACAAGGTGTTTTCACAAGTTGTCTTGGTTTTTATTTTTGTATTTTTTTATTTGTATGGTTTTATTTAAGGACCCATTAGCAGAGAGCGAAACATATCAACCACCCACCCCTGTGCCCCAAATGTTTTGGCGGAGCCTGGGATGATTGACAGCTTTACAGTAATGAATGTACGTGTTAATTTGCCTTCCAGGAGATTTTATTCTTCCTGCTCACCCACCTGTAACAAAATAATTTAAAGAATAGTTTTTTTTAGTCTCTTTCTGTGGACAACACCAAAAATAATCTTCAGATTAAACAATCTGTGGGTTACTGACTCCCTATTGGAGATCCATGTGCTAGACACGAGCAACAGGTATTTCACATTAGGTGGTCTGTCTGCTGCACGTTGTTTACATGCCGGATGAAGAGCCGATGGGATTGAAACGCTGCGTAGTTTTTACAGATACAAATCTTTCTTCTGGAAGAAAACAGTCTGCAGACCACCGCTGTGACCTAATATGTAAGTCACTAGCCTACTGGATGCAGTTAGCGCCAGAGTGGAAGAAGAGGCGTAGCATTGCACAGGGTTAGCGCAGAAAGTTGGCCTACCGAAATTACCGAAACTGGCCCGCTGCAGTATTGATGTGGATGGACAGTAGGGATGCATGATATCACTTTTATGAAAACCAATATTAGTATGAGTATTAACTTCTGTACTTGCCGATACCAAGTATCGATACGGATACTTTTTACCCCCAACATCTGATGACAATAAATGCATAGCCTTGTTGTCCATTTTCATGTAGATTTAAATGTTAGTAAATGTATGAGGCAGCATTTTTTTCCCATGATGCTTTCAAGCCAATAGAACGTGAGGAGATGTTGGGTTGTTTGGTGTAATACGTATCAGTGCCTGGTATCGGCAAGTGTTTGACGAGTACGAGTTTGAATATATGAGCAAGCATCTGGGCCGATACCGATACCAGTATCGTATCAGTGCATCCCTAATGCGCAATATATTTTACAGTGTTCATTTCACACCAAAAGACTAGGACTAACACCATCATTTTGCTGCAAATTCCTCTCTCTCTGTGTTGAATTAACACTGCATGTTTTACTATGAGAGCCACAGCATTGCGTTGCTTTACCCAGAAAAGGTCGATCTCAATGGAATGTACTGATATTTGCCTTGGTAATGCTGATGATAAGTTTTACTGTAGAAAAGGAAAGCAATTACCAAAAGGGGAAGATAGGAAAAACCCGAATTGCACTGTGTGTGTGATTTTGGGTGTGAGTGAGAGTGTATGATTGTGAGCATGGGTAACTGATTGTGTGATTGAGTGTGATTGCGAGTAAGTGGTTGTGACTGTGTGTGTGTGTGTGTGTGTGTGTGTGTGTGTGTGTGTGTGTGTGTGTGTGTGTGTGTGTGTGTGTGCGTGTGTGTGTGTGTGATACAGTAGATAGATGGAGAGAGAGTGAGAGAGGAAGAGATAGAGCACACATTGAAGAAGAGGATGTGCAAAAAAGGAAGAGGGTGGGGGGTGGCATATACAGTATGTGTGGACATTACTTGTAAATATTGTGTCGCGTGTGTGTGTGTGTGTGTGTGTGTGTGTGTGCGCGCGTCTGCGTGTGTGTGTGTTGCGGGGGGGGGGGGGCTCTGTGAGAGAGAGACAGGGAAGAGACGTCTCTCAGTTGGCCTTATGCCAATATTGCATCCTGCCGCCACCAAGAGTCAATATTTACACGCGATGCCCTATGCCCCCCCCCACACACACACACATACACACACACGACAGAATATTTAGACACAGCCAATGTGCAGACTGTCCCTGTGTCCCCCCCACACACAGCCATCACAAGCAATTACACTTAATGGGCTTGGAGTTGGAGTTGGAGTTTGTGTGTGTGTGTGTGTGTGTGTGTGTGTGTGTGTGTGTGTGTGTGTGTGTGTGTGTGTGTGTGTGTGTGTGTGTGTGTGTGTGTGTGTGTGTGTGTGAATAGATAGATAGATATATAGATAGATAGATAGATAGATAGATAGATAGAAAGAAAGAAAGAAAGAAAGAAAGAAAGAAAGAAAGAAAGAAAGAAAGAAAGAAAGAAAGAAAGAAAGAGAAAGAAAGAAAGAGAAAGTGAGCCATACAGAATGTAGCTGCAGGACAGGCAGAGTGAGGAGAAGAGATAGAGAGAAGCAGAGAGTGCTAGATGAAAGACCACATCCACCTCACAGGTGCTCATTATAACTCATATAGTGTGTGTGTGTGTGTGTGTGTGTGTGTGTGTGTGTGTGTGTGTGTGTGTGTGTGTGTGTGTGTGTGTGTGTGTGTGTGTGTGTGTGTGTGTGTGTGTGTGTGTGTGTGTGTGTGTGTGTGTGTGTGTGTGTGTGTGTGTGTGTAGGTACCTGAATGCCCAGGCACGATGCGTACATGCGTGGGTGTGTACAGTATTTGATGGGTCCACAAATTTCAGCATGGGATCTTGTGTGTGTGTGTGTGTGTGTGTGTGTGTGTGTGTGTGTGTGTGTGTGTGTGTGTGTGTGTGTGTGTGTGTGTGTGTGTGTGTGTGTGTGTGTGTGTGTGTGTGTGTGTGTGTCTTTCCCACCAAGTTTAACAAGGCAGTCACACAGAGGACAGCCCAGCCTGGCTTCCATTGAGGCTGCTGTGTTTATTATAGCCCAACTATATTGCAATCCCACATTCCATCCACGCCATCAGGGCAGGAGTGGTCATCTGGCATATGGGGCTTATTCCCTGGGGATTTGACACTCCTCAGGGTAGGGACACATACACGTGAATTTGCGAACTTTGCCATTCATTCCTATGCGAGAGGCGAAGGCAAGCGAAAGCAAGCGAACAGGAGCGAAGCGAAGCGAAATTATTAAAGAAAGTTTAATGTTATGCAAATGAGGAGCGAATTCTCCTGCCGCGGCCCAATCAAATCAACAACATAACTGATCCATTCCATTTGATTCGCCGCGACGACCTGATGACGGTTGGATTTCGCCTCTCTTCGCTTCGCTTGCTTCGCCTCCTATGTGCCCCTACCGTCAGGGGTCCATGCTTTTGGTGACCGGCCCACAATTTAGATGGGGCAGTGTACAGTGGACTGAGGCTATCATAATTATAGTGTAGCTGTGGGGTGGGGTGACGGGGCTGGTCTATATCCCAAAATTGCCTGGACACATAATGGTCATCCAGAGGCTTTGTGTTCTGTTATAAACTTTTTGAAAAGTTTTTAGCCGCTCTGAGGCAGGCATTAGGGAGTTTTTTTTTATTCATTTTATTTTTTTACAGGCGGAAAAAGTAGTTTTAAGATCTAAAAGGCCAGAGAGATGGAAAGACGGGGGAGAAACACAGATTTAGCAGTCAAGAGGGGACGTTTATACTTTCTATCTTGAACACAGTGGGGCAGTTTCTTCTTCATTCTTGCTATTTCTTACAGGAAGCACATTAGTCCCTTACTGTATGTTCCAAGAGTGTCACGACTTGCAAGCTGATGAAGTAAGAGCTGTGCTGTTAGCATCTGGGGTTTGGTGATGATGTATGACAAGACTCTTGCACAATGCTCGGATGTAACTGACCCTCTGACCCTATTCTCCAAATGAGCCTGTTCACTTTCATGTGCTAATAGATTTTGTGTGTTTTATCCGGTCATTTGCAATCTCAAACATACGCACACATCCACACACTCACCCATGCACACACGTGCGCACACACGCACACTCGCACACAAGCGCACACGCGTACACGCACACATACAAACACACACACACGCGCGCGCGCGCACACATACACAAACACAGTTTGAATTATTGCATAGAAATATATCAGTGCATGTAATTGTTTACACGGCTTTGTTTTTGTTTTGCTTTGACTTTTCCTTTTTTTCAAACAAAAATCGCATTACTGTAAAAGGTCCGCTTGAAAGCCATTCACTGTGTAGACAAACACAAAATGATTTGTGTTCATTGGCTGGCGGTGGGCCCGATGCTTGGGGGAAAAAGAAAAGTACCTGCTAGATGGCTGCACTTGTGGAGTACTGATGTTGCGTGTGAATAGAAATGACTTCCGCACCACTGAGATCTATTTGGGGGGATGACAGAGTGCTGTCAAAATAGAGATATCTGACCACAGAGAGAGGGGAGGGGGTGCAGAGAGAGGGAGAGATGGATACACTGACAGAGAGAGGGAGAAACACACATACAGAGAGAGAGAGAGAGAGAGAAGCACACACACAGAGGAAAAGAGAGAGGGAGGGAAGAGTAGGGAAAGTAAGAAGAAAGGAAAGAGGGAGTGAGTGAGAGTGGGAATGACATGCTGATGGAAAGAGAGAGAAAGAAAGAGAGTGAGAGTGAGAGTGAGAGTGAGAGAGGCAGACTGACAGAGAGAGAGGGAGAGAGCCACCGCAGGAGTATCCTCCATGACCCGTTGTGGCTTGCGTGCTAAGAGTTGTTTTGCATGGCTGCCACATGTTTG
>NC_085865.1:26119066-26121566 GCF_034702125.1 Engraulis encrasicolus | reverse complement strand
TCACATGCTTTCTTGTGCTGGCACAATTGGCAGTAAAAATGAAAGTTGCAACTTCTCTCTACTGTGTTACAATAACAATACATACATCATAGATGAATAATGGGAAAAGAAAGGGGAAATCATAATAATAATAAAAGAAAAAGATGGCCTATGAATTTAAAAAGTGGATGGCTTGAGAGGAGAATCTCTTGTGAGCCTGTGTCCAGCCAACCAGTCATCCAGCCAGCTAGTCCCCTGTCCAGCCTCGTATTCAGCCATCCAGCCCACAAGAGACCCAGCCAGTACGCAAGATAGCCAGCCACATAACCAGCCTGCCTGCCTGCTTTGGGTTGCGTTGGGCCTCGATCCAAACCAGTGGAGCGACTGTGAGTTCTGTTGCTCTTTGCACTCTTGTAACTGCTCTTGGTTTCTCTCTCTCTCTCTTTCTCTCTCTCTCTCTCTCTCTCTCTCTCTCTCTCTCTCTCTCTCTCTCTCTCTCTCTCTCTCTCTTTGGCGTGAAAGCCACTATGGCCTGTTTATTTGTTTAGTGCCTTCTCACTGAAGTTCATTATCCAGCCACGGCGATAATTACCCACTCGTATCGCATGAGAGCAGAGTCTAGTGAATGTAGCACATACGTATAGACTCTCTCTCACACACACACACACACACACACACACACACACACACACACACACACACACACACACACACACACACACACACACACACACACACACACACACACACACACACACACACACACATTCTTATTAAGACGCACACACTAACAACATAACCAATTTCCCTGCTATGTTAAATCTCAGCAAACAGAATGTTTTTTTCTCTCTACACACACACACACACACACTGTACACATACACACTCACACACACACAAGTTTACTGGCCACTGCTATAGTTCATACATGGGTCTCTGATGGTAACTTCAAATACACTACGGTCTACATTGGAATGACCGCTGGCGTCAGTGGGAGAATGAAGAAAGACTCTGATGTCGGCATTATGGGGCCGGGTACTAGTGGCACATTGGATTAGAGGCCAATATGCACTCCATGCTCAGTCTTTCCCATACATAAATGGAAATGGTAAATGGACTGCATTTATATAGCGCATTTCCACTCCTTCGAGCATTCAAAGCGCTTTACATTGCCTCACATTCACCCATTCACACACCGGTGGCCGTGGCTGCCACGCAGGGTACCACCCTGCCACCAGGAGCAACTTGGGGTTAAGTATCTTGCTCAAGGACACAACGATGGAGTCTGGCCGAGCGGGGCTCGAACCTGCAACCTTTGGGTTGCCGAACGGCTCCTCTACCACCTGAGCTACCACCGCCCCATTGAACCATTCTGTGTCGCAGCACCACAGAATAAAATCCGAGCATCACAAATTGGTGAACAGCCACACATGCATGTCAGTGGGTGTACTGTATAGTGTACGCATAGCATTTGCACTCTTCCAAAGTGTTTGCCCGTATTATCACAACATGCTGTCTGTGGGAACTAGTAATGCTCCAAAGTCACCTAACGCCTCCACTCTACGCACACAGGGCTTTGCCACCTGTTCACCTGCTTCAGAAGTGTTATGTACGTACGTACATGTCTATTCACATTGCTCTCTCATAAGAAGCTTGGCAAGACTTGTTAACCACTAACACTTAATTTGTGTCTGAATTAAGTACATTGAAGACGTGTCATAAGTCAACATAAATCATTTGTTGGGCCTGCATTCACAAATATCTTGTTCCTGGTGAATTAGGTCATTGATATTTTGTCTTTCTCCATGCTGGTTAAAAAATGAAAATCAAAATCTTTCATGTTTTTAAAAAAAAAATGTTTCCATCAGAGCATGATGACGCTGTCAGAACATGGGAGCCAGAAAATGAAAAAAACACATGGGAAATGAATCCCATAGATTTTTAACAAAAGCAGATTTCTCTTCTTATTTTTATTCCTGGAACAGATTATGGAGAAATACCATGCACATTCTGTAATGAGGAGGGGAGAGCGTAGCTGCTTCCATGACTTACGATTGACAGGGCAAGTATGGGAAAGGCTTTGTTTGGCCTTCTCCAACCGCCCCACCACCACCTCCTTAAACTCTGTGTTATCACGCAAAGTGATTTAAAGACCAGAAACACCTGCAGCTAAGATGAAAGCCCATGCTCTGATGGGTCTCAGAAAAAAACATACACAATCCAGCACTTATGAAGGAGGACAAACACGCGCGCATTGCCATGTGAATTTTATGTCAACTTTTGCGTCCAGGATAGCACCTCACATAGGTACGCAGACCCATGCGTACGGTGCAATACTGACAAAACCGTGAGGGACGATCTCCCCAACTTGTTGAGCTGAGGTGTTGAGTTTTGCGGTAGAGTCAAACAATGGTGGAAAACATTAATGAGAGCCCGTTGGCTATCTGCCCCCTAGATAATACCTCCAGTATCGTGAGCAGTGCTCTGGATGTCCTAAAACAAGTATGTGCACTTGGTCGCA
>NC_085865.1:26104066-26111566 GCF_034702125.1 Engraulis encrasicolus | reverse complement strand
TCATCACTAGCGCACACTCGATTTGGGTCCAAATCTTGTTAGCCAGGCCTAAAACCAAAAATCCCTAGAAATGTTTATTACACAATGAAAGCACTCCATTTAAAAAAAAATAAGGCCACTTGTCCCTGGATGACATTGTACCTGTTAACTAACAATAAAGTCTTCAAGTTGGGTGTGGCGTTTCAACGTCTAATGGACAGCCGAAATGTAACAGAAAACTCCTATTCCAGGTTCAGCTGCTATCGCTCACTATGGCTAGCTGTTATGGAAAAGGGTTAGGTTGCCCCGCAAACCCTTCATGAAAGTTTCCTCCCAAAGATGTATAAATCTTGCTGACAAACTCCATCGCTAATGTCGTTTTTCTTCATATGATAGCTTATTTTGCTTGAGATGAAAAACACAAACTGAGTACTTTGGTCAGTGTCGGTTTTTCTTTCCATTCAGAGACTTAAAAAAAGGAAAACGGGATACTATAATTTCAAATGGAATCGGCACAGTCATGGGCGTGACAACAAGGGATATCCAGTTGGCGAAGCTGGGCCCTTCTCCCAGCTGTCTCTGCTCTCGATCCCTTCCTTTTGAGGCCCTTTCAACGTGATACCATTACGGGGATGAAATTACTCCTTTCCAGTTAGCATTAATAGGAGAGCTATATATGCATATAACAGCTAACGGACCTTTACGCTTGAGACATCCCTGCGTTCTAGATCGTGGACTTGTTTCTGTCGTTCGCCATGGTGTCCGGGATCTGTTCCAAAGGTTGTGCTTTGGATCTCAGCAATTATGAATTATTACTGAATACACCGTGCACCATATGGATCGTGTTGGTTTGCAGGTCATTTTTCTAATCCTATCACGATTTATTTACATGATTTTGTTTTAGGTTTTTTTCCTGTCATCTCCAGTTTGTTATGAGAACAGAATTTCGTGCAGTCTCATGTGCATTTTTTTTCACCGAGTTGTTTGTTCTGTAGACATTCCGGAACCCCTGCCGTGGCTCTGTATGATATCGCATGTGTGTACCAGTACTCAGGCCAAGCTGCGCTCCCTCCACTGTATCTCCCTGCTCTCCACGTTTGCATTAGTCAGTCGAACCCTGTGGAATAAAAGTATAAAGTCTGCAAAGTGTTTGAGAGATGAGATCAGATGTAGGAGCATCATCGGGCGTCTCTGGAGTTCTTTACCCACTGACACACTAGGGAGCTGAGGAGACAGCGGGAGAGCCGATGGGGAGTTCCTTTACCACTAGAGATAGAATAAATTCAACCTAAAACACGAACTGTTAAATTAATGCGGGTAGGGGGATGCTATTAGACAAACAGCAAAACACTGGAATGAATAAGTCTCAGATGTTTTGAGTCATTATTGAAATACTCAAGTGGTTCCAGAGGAGCAAAACAGAAAAAAAGCTACTTGACTTTGGCGAAGTGCATTTACATTAGGACACACAGGCACACCCTGTTGGCTGAAAATAAATCCCCTTTGCCTTTCTGGATCTTATACTGTGTGCAGTGAGAACTTTTAGATGCTCCCCCCTGGAGCATGGTATATATACCGCCCTCACAGCAGTCTTTCTGTAGGATCCCTCTGTGAGGCCTCAGCAGTGCTACAGGTGGGTCCTTTTGCTGGTAAAACAGCTGTCCGGGGAAGCACAATTAAATCCCCCTTAGTGATATAACAGAAGTGTCAGGGATTTTTTTTCAGTTGGCCCTGTGGCTTTTAATTAAACATATTGTAGATCACAAAACAAATCAGAGGAAAATGAAGAACTGAGTAGTGCAGAAGAGAAGAGAGATTGTCCTTCACTTTTTCGGTGACAATAGAAAATTTGGGTATGAGTATCCATCGACTTCTGCTTTTCTTGGGAGTCAAATTCCCCTTCGACATTACACAACAAGGTTTTTTTATGAATGTGTGTGTACACCCACCATTCTTGTTAGAACATGAATCGAAACAACAGCCTATAAATAGCTTTTCCGATGGGCTTTTTAGAGCCCCCTCTGCCCCCCCACCCCAGTCTCGCTCTCTAAAAGTGGGTTAATGGGTGGCAATGTGAGACAAAAAAATCTGTGCAGTCTGTGTGAGGTCTTTGGCACTTGTTTTACAACAAAGTCAGGAGAAAAAAAGAAAAGAAAGAAAGCTGTCGACGGCGAGTCTCTCGCCAGCCGGCCGCCACAAGAATAGGCCCCCTTGGCTCCAGCAGATGATGGCTCATATGCATCGTTTGCTTGGCTGTGAAAGTCAGTGGATGCAAATGGCCTGGCAGTAAATCCTTTGTCGTGTCGAGATGAGATGAGCTACCCATCGAGCTGAGCTACACAGTTAAAAAAACTGTTAAATCAACACTTAGAGTGTACTCTGGGACCAAATAAGATGCTAAATCAACTCTCTGAGTGTTGAAATAACACTAATTTTAACAACAATAATAACGATAATTTTTCCTTGTGCCAAGTCATTACAATGCTCTACTCTACTTAAGTCTACCAATGCTCTACTAATGGTTTTGGGCTATTGTATTTTAACAGTTTATTGGTAGCTCATCTAGATGGTGCATCCCATGCCGATGCCGGCCCTTGCCAGACAACATGCACCATGACCACCCGAGGCAACTCTTATCTTCACACTGGGCTGTCTGGGCAAAATAAGAGGCACCCAGAGACTTAGAGGAGGCCTTTTTTTTGCTTCCTCAGAGCTTGTGTTTCAGGGTGTGAGAAAGGAAGCCGATGTTTTGTTAGCGGAGGCAAACTTCCAGGCTATTGATGTTTACACCATAATGAAGTTTCTATTGGTTCTTAAAATACCCCATTCAACATTTTATAGTGTGTGGTGGCCTTATCATTATTTATTTATTTTATATTATTTTTTCTTTTGTTTTGTTTGAGGTTTTTTTATGAATGAAAGGGGTGGATGGCAAGGCATTGGAATGGGCGGAGAATAAATGGTAAGCCATTCATACAGTTGTTGACGTCTACAGGCAGCTGATATGATATGCTATGCTCACATTATACGCATTATATCAATCACTCACCAGCAAAAAGCATGTAAGACTTACTACAGACGCATGTGCTACCTGGGCCCAGAGCCAGCGTCTGCCATTCGGACATATCACACACAACACATGTTTCCTGAGTGAGTTATTTTTTAAAAGTCATCCGGACACTGACTGTCTACTGTCTCTACCAGCTATGCCTTCACTGGCCCACTCTCCCACCCACCCCATTTTCCTATGCGCTTATCAACTGGCCATAAACGTCTGCTTGACATCTACTTTGTTGTTCCGAAACATGCCCCCGAACATTCCTGTCTGTTGAAAGAATTCTCTTTGTTGCCATAGGAGCCGGCGGTAGCGTTCCACTCGCTCCGCTATACGGCGGCTCTGTTTTTAGCAGGCCGGTGGCCAGCCTCGCTAAGTTTATTGTCACATGTAAAAAGCGTACGTCTCTCTTATGTCCGTAATGGAAGGCCACTGCCAGAAGTGGCAACGACAGGATCAGAGTATCTGTGTGGAAAGAGCCGACAGTAGCTTTGGGCAGTTCCACATGCCGGCCGTAGCTGCAAAACAATTCTAACTTGTCTATTGATATGTCAGCTTAAACATAACAGCTATTTGTGGCTCCCAGCGATGATAAGATCGCGCTGCCCGGGCATGAGCACAAAAGAGCGGCGCACATCAGAACAAAAGCATTCGTGCGACTGGCCCCTCCTTATTGTATACACGGTAAACAGATATGCTAGATGACTGCATGTCATCTTATCATGTTTAACTCTTACAAAAAATATATTTTATTTCATTTTATTTTATTTTTGTTTGTTTGCAGAACAACCACCTTTCTCACTCACTGAATTATTATCGATCTTTAGACCTTCTGCTTTATTTTCAACTAAAGTCACTGGGTTGTTGGTAATGTCTGGTGACAGGCTGTTTGTTGCTCCTCGTAGTGGGCATGACCCTGACATTCAGTCACTCGTCTCGCTAACCCCCCATTGTGTGCCCTTACGTTGTCCAGGCAAAGTGAACTATGTCTCATCACATACAGTCCTCACTAAAAAAAATACATTTGCAGGAGAGTTTTGTAAGCTGGAAGTATGTATTTCAAAGCCAGCAAACATTTTATGAACTAAGTATAGACGCATTGTGGCCACAGAGGTTTAAAAAACAGATTCATCTTCCAAATCTCATTATAGTTATACCAGTAATTATGTAGTCCATATTCGAAAAGCACTGACAGAAAACCGGTTTTCTGAATCGGTACAATAACACTGCTTGGAAAAAGAAATGCCTGCGGAAAAAGCTAAGGTAAAATATGTGCTGATGTTATTGCAGATAAATAAACAAACGGTTATAAACAAAAGCTAATAAAATACAAATAGCATAACTTAATAAATACACACAAAGGAAGAAACACTCCACGGGAGTCCAAGTTTTTTAAAAAAGGAAATTGCCTGGCGCTTTCCACCGTTGGCCACTCCATTCTTGATTTCATGCTAAATTTTTTAAAACCAAAAAAGAAAAAAAAAAGACGTCCTGGATATATGATACAACATATAATGAAGAATTAGGTTTCATTACATGGCGGTCTTAACCTTTTGTGGGGGAGCGGCGAGGCGCTTGCCAGCAGTCATCAATATTTACCAGCTGTTGTTATTATGAAATGCTTTATAGGCTAATGTGGCTTGCCGGCTTGCACGCAAGCTCTTGGAGCCCTGCCAGCCACCAGTCAGGGACTAGGGGGGAAGATTGACAGAGGCTCCGCTTGCGTGACAACAGACTCTCTGGTCAGCCAGTTCTCATGTCTTAAACACCCGCCCACCCCCACCCCCCACTTTTTCCCAGCACTCTCTCTCTTTTTCTTGCTCTCTCTCTGTCTTTCTCTGTCTCTCTCACTCTCTTTCTGTCTCTTTCTCTCCCTCTCTCTCTCTCTCTCTCTCTCTCACACACACACACACACTCTCGTACTCTCTTCTATTTTCTCTTTCTCTCACTCTCTCCCTCTCCTCTCTCTCTCTCTCTGACTCTTTCTCTCTCTTCTGTCTCTCTCGTTCTGTGTCTTTTTCAGTCTGTCTGGCTTGCTCGCTTTCATTTTATTTTCTCTCCACACACTATCCCTTCCCACACACACCCCCCTTCCCCAACCAACCTCACCCCACCCGTTGCTTCTGACTGTCTCTGTTTCTTGCCCTCAGCTGTAGATTTCCTGACCATATTTGTGTGCGTGCGTGTGTGCGTGCGTGTGTGCGTGCGTATGTGTGTGCGTGGGTGGGTGCATACCTGCGTGCATGTGGAAAAGACAAAGTGAGCGACAATGGCAAATAGAATAAATGGCATCATTTTATGCAATGCGTTCCTGCGCTAGACACCACCACAAGTGACAGTTGCACTGTTTTGCATACACCATGTGCGTGCCTCCGCTCTATTTTTCTAGCTGTCCAAGTGTCTATTTACGTTTGCACGCTGTGAGTCCTCGCGTGCGAATGCAGGGATGTCCAAAGAAGCAGAAGAAGAAAAACTGTCTGCGTGTTCTGTGGGACCGAGGTGGCATCACCTGCGCAATTCCACACCCACCCCTCTCTCTTTAGAGGAAGGTATAGGCACACGCTGCCAGTCTGTGTGTGTGTGTGTGTGTGTGTGTGTGTGTGTGTGTGTGTGTGTGTGTGTGTGTGTGTGTGTGTGTGTGTGTGTGTGTGTGTGTGTGTGTGTGTGTGTGTGTGTGTGTGTGTGTGTGTGTGTGTGTGCAGGCACCAACAGTGGACCCACGTGAATGGCCTGAAGGGCTTTATTAAACAGCGCCGTTCTCCACAGTTGTGTTCATGGAGGATTACCCGGCCTAGGGAGAGGCCCTACCTTTAATCTTCTTAAATATTGACACCATTGGCTTTCAAACGCATAAAATGATCTTGACAAATTCCAAGAGCAACCGAATGAATCGAATCGCTTTTGTCATTTGTAATGAACATGAGTCACTTTGAGGTAAGTTTGGCACCGCGGCATAGCCGGAGGCTTATCAAAGCCGCACTAGACAGTCATGATGCACTTTCATGTACAATTTTAATCAACATTTAGAGATGCAAGGTGAAGTCTTTTTCATTTTTTTTACTTGGTTATTAATATGATAATGTATTTGGTATGCTGACTAAAGTTATAACTGTTTGTAGACTGTGCCAACCGTTATAATGATTTAACGTAGGCCTACTGTACAGCACGAATGAACGGGTGGAATAGTTTCTCTGTCTCTGACTTGTGAGTTTGGGTAGACTTGCTTTCGGCGGGAGCCATGTTGAGAAACATTCATCGAACGAAACATCTCCGAAACGTTAGCTGTCGTGACACAGAACAGCATTCCAGCCCTCTGAGATCTGTCCAATGTTAACTCCTCTCGAACCGCTTTCAGACAGATGCACAGACAAAAACACACACACCTCCTCCCCGTGGCACCAAGCAGCGCCATCTCCCCTTCATCTCCCCCCATTAGTGTTAACATTAAGTCCTATAGCGTGAGCAAAAGGATAGAAGACAAGGCGAAGGGAAGGAATGAAAAAAAAGAGCTCCTTTCTTCTGTGAAGTCGACGCGAATGCGAACGATGTAGACGTAGCGTGTAGCGGGCTGTCAAAAGTGCGGCCGGATGAACACATGATCTGTCTCCCTCTCTCGTTCGCAGTCGGAGATTGTCAGAGACAGATGGGGTGGGGTGGGGGTGTGTGATTAGGAATTGGGGGCTGGGGGGTTTGGGGTTTTGGCTGGTGGCGGGGATGGGGCTGGGTTCTCTCTCTTTATGAAGTGATGAGGAGAAGTGTGCTATGGAGGAGGTTGGGAGATGGGTGGGTTTGTGATTGGCAATAGAAGGGGTGGTGTGTAGTTTCGGGGGGGGGGGTGTTGGGGGTTCTCTTGTTGAAGTGCTGAGGAGAAGAGTGCTGGGGGGTGTCACTGTGCGTGACCAGGACAGCTTGATGCTTCAGGGGCATTTGGCCCCAACCCCCATCATATAATGTATGAGAGCTCTCTCTCTCTCTCTCTCTCTCTCTCTCTCTCTCTCTCTCTCTCTCTCTCTCTCTCTCTCTCTCTCTCTCTCTCTCTCTCTCTCTCTCTCTCTCTCTCTCTCTCTCTCTCTCTCAACAACACCCCCATGCATTGCGTGCTAAGTTGAGACTTGGAGGATACATGTAGGATTGGAGGAGGGTTGAGAGGAGCAATTTGATTAACTCAGACATGACAGCAGATGATACGGCCGTGGAAACCAGCCATTCACACACACACACACGCACACACACACACACACACACACACACACACACACGCGCGCGCGCGCGCAAATGCACAAATGCATGCAGGCACACATGTGCGCACGCACACACACACACTCACATATTCACACTCTCACGCATACACACACTCATGCCTAGACACACACACGCACGCACACACTCACGCATGCACACACACACACACACACAGACACACACACACACACACACACACACACACACACACACACACACACACA
>NC_085865.1:26096566-26099066 GCF_034702125.1 Engraulis encrasicolus | reverse complement strand
CCCCAGAGTATGCTGCTGGAACAGCAGGCGCTTTGCTTTGCACCCCAGTGTTTAGCGCCTAACAACCGACTACAAAAACACATGATTTTCAGTCATCATAATCACCAGGTCAATCTAGCATTGCAACTAAATTCAGATGGCCATACTATACGTATGAACCTGCATGACGTGAGGGTGTGTGCGTGTGCGTGTGCGTGTGCGTGTGCGTGTGCGTGCGTGTGTGTGTGTGTGTGTGTGTGTGTGTGTGTGTGTGTGTGTGTGTGTGTGTGTGTGTGTGTGTGTGTGTGTGTGTGTGTGTGTGTGTGTGTGTGTGTGTGTGTGTGTGTGTGCGCGTGCGTGCGTGTATGCGTTCGTGCATGTGGGGTGGAAATCATAACAGATGAACTGGATTGAACTTTCACTCTATTACTGTAGTCCTCTACGCCATGTCTACGTACATGTGTGAGTGCGTGCGCGTGTGCGTACGTGCGTGGGTGTGTGTGTGTGTGTTAGAGAGAGAGAGAGAGAGAGAGAGAGAGAGAGAGAGAGAGAGATCAAGTCAGATGGTTCGATTGCCAGCTGAGGGCTTGCTTTCTGCTCTCCAAAATAAAGAGTCAAGCCATGTGGTGCTAACGTGTCTGACGGGGCCGCTCAAATCATTGCCAATGACTGTTTTCACTTACCGTGTCCGCTATCATCAAGGTTTAATACAAGGATCTGAGAGGATTAAAATAACAATAATAATAGTAATGTGTCAAATTTTTCTCTCTTTGCATGCTATGATTTCCATTTCATTTGGAATCATGCAAATTATGTGTGCGTGTGTGTATGTGTGTGTGTGTGTGTGGGTGTGGGTGTGGGTGTGGGTGTGTGTGTGTGTGTGTGGGTGTGGGTGTGGGTGTGGGTGTGTGTGTGATAAATGGTCATGGACAGTTTGGTCTTCTGCGTGCTTTGAATGGCAGACAAACAAAG
The DNA here is from genome assembly GCF_034702125.1 of Engraulis encrasicolus. NCBI lineage: Eukaryota > Metazoa > Chordata > Actinopteri > Clupeiformes > Engraulidae > Engraulis > Engraulis encrasicolus. The sequence continues at coordinate 26,098,115 of NC_085865.1, read as the reverse complement.
AAGTAACATCTGTACACACACATCGTGTGTGTGTGTGTGTGTGTGTGTGTGTGTGTGTGTGTGTGTGTGTGTGTGTGTGTGTGTGTGTGTGTGTGTGTGTGTGTGTGTGTGTGTGTGTGTGTGTGTGTGTATCTGTGTACATCTCAGTACAACACTCTGACTGGACCTCAGCCTGGTCGTTGATTAATTCGACAACAAATACCATTTACAAGAGTGTAAGTCATCACAGTCGTACAAATCTGTTTTTATTCTGGTGGGGTGTGGGTTGATGGCAGCAATGCTAGGCTCTGAAGAACAACAACAGGATGAATCAGAGTTCTCATCAGAGTTCTCTCCCATCCTCCCCATCTGAAAACGTTGTCTGGGCCTGAGACAAAGTCATCCGAAAGGCCCTCCCACTCAATGCAATAGGGACCCAATTCTGGACCCCTCCCTCTCCCCGTGCCCAGAACAACTGACCCCCATTGCCCCTCTCCCCCTTTTGTCGGCTTCCCTTCTCCTCATAACTCTGCGTTCCCTCCTCAGCAGCAATAACACTTTAGCGTTCGTTTGTGTGTTTGGCATGGCGCGCTCCGCTCCATTGCTAAAGCATATCCCGTTACTCAGCTGGCATCTCTCCTCTTCCTCCTCCTCCTCCTTCTTCCTCCTCCTCCTACGAAGCAGTTACCGCACCACTCCGCAGAAGTCATGAGAGGAAAAGACGTGTTTATTATTGCGGAGGAGTTAAATCCCTTAATGCCATTTGCATGTCATCCGTCATTGTGTCGCTGGGGCTTGAGGAAGAGCGGGTTCAGTCGGACTCAGTCGATCGGACTCGGTCTGGTGGGCTTGTTTTGGGCCTGGTGTGCCTGGTTGGGTTTTGGCCAGCGTTCCTCTCCCACCGGTCGGGCCTTATTTTCTCGGGGTGGGGAATGTGGTGCAGATGGGTGTGGACGGGACCAGGCCTGCCGACACGTGGGTGGCAAAGGGGTATGTTGTCCCAGGCCCAGGGAGATAGGGGGCTCAGAATTGGATCCCCATTACGTTGTATGTGTTGGGTAGGGGGCCCTTTCAGATGACTTTGTCCTGGGCCCAGCGAAAGTGAAAGGACTGTATTGCACTTCACTACACGACGGCCAGGAGTTGACATCTTGCAGCTGATCGGCAGCGAGTTTTGTTGATTCAGATAAGTTGATGAGGATTAGAGTAAAGCAGATTAGATAAAATAGTGGCACTTTATAATAAAATTGACTTTTTTGCTACACTTTGGGGCAGAGGTTGTCGAGATGTAGAGGTTGGCATGCAAACACTCTTAAACACACACACACACACACACACCCACATGCGCACACACACACACACACACACGGACCATCGAACCACACACACACATACACACACACACACACACACACACACACACACACACACACACACACACACACACACACACACACACACACACACACACACACACACACACACACACACACACACACACACACACACACATACAAACACAAATGGGCTGCATGGCTCATTTCCTCTCTTGGTTGCCACTAGTTTCCTC
>NC_085865.1:26086566-26089066 GCF_034702125.1 Engraulis encrasicolus | reverse complement strand
CACAGTCATAATGACTACTTAGAATTTGGTGGTGGTGGTAAGTATTCATGAAAAAGGTAATATTTGTGAATGCAGAATGAATTCTGTACAGAAACTACAAAAAAAGATTACACAGTGCACCTTTAAATATAATTGTAACACACTAAATGTCCTATCGCTTTGCACTTACAGTAAGTACTTGCATATATTATCTGTTAAATACTCAAGCAGTGGTGTACTCCTACCTATGCTTTCTCAGATGTACATGGTTGAGCATGCAGTACACATCTCTCTTTCTCTCTCTCTCTCTCTCTCTCTCTGTTTCAGACTCTTTTACTTCTCTCATTTTTCTCTCTCCGTCCTTTCTTTCATTCCTTCCTTCATTGAATCTTTCTTTCTTTTTTGTTTGTGCATTTGTTTGTTTCTTTCTTTCTTTATCTCTCATATATATACAGAGACTCCATATCACTATCTTTCTATTCCTCTGTTTCTGTAGCTGTCACACACACACACACACACACACACACACACACACACACACACACACACACACACACACACACACACACACACACACACACACACACACACACACACACACACACACACACACACACACACACACACAGTTACAGTACACTCACCGCACACACTCAGCTGTGCACGAACCTGCTCTGGCTCACATTAAACTGGAGGTGACACGAGTTGGCAGCGGTGGAGCGCGAGTCACGCGATCGGCAGGGACTTGGCTGCTGAACAAACACAGCCACCGGGAAGTTCATACATTTGCAGTTTGTGGAACCAGCTCCTAAGTTTACACACACACACGCACACACACACATGTGCACACACACAGACACGCACACGCACGCACGCACTCACTCACGCACATACATAGACACACACACACACACACACACACACACACACACACACACACAGACACACACACACACAAGAACCTGCAATTAAGCTTACATACACACACATACACACATACACACATGCAACCATGCATACCCCAACTCTCTTAGTGCCAATGGCGTGCATATGACATGGACAAGAGTTATGTGCATAATGCACGTTCCACCCATCCTACGTTTACTATACGTACTATACACACAGACATACACAATAGCGTTTAAATACTTCAACGCTTTCCCCAGAGGCCTTTTCAGATCCAGAACAGGTTAAGCAGTGGCAGAGGAAAAAACTGAACATGCTCATTGCACACAAAAATATTCACCACTGCCCCTGAATACTGGTGCATTTGGGGGTGTGTGTATGTGTGTGTGTTTCTGTGTGCGTGCCAGCGTCACTGTCAAAGTGTGTGTGTGTGTGTGTGCGTGCGTGCGTGCGTGCGTGCGTGCGTACGTACGTGTGTGTGTGCATCCCTGTCCTGTATGCTGTTTGCAATGTGTCTCCCTGTGCGTGCAGTGTCGTCTTTGAGTGACAATTTGTGGTATGTGCGCGCCGTGTGTTTATGCAGAGAGGATGTGCCAGTGTTTTTGAAAACACGTTTGAAGAGACAAATGGCGTAAGCCCCAAAAACAAACAGAGAAGTAAACAAACAAAAGTGTCCATGGTGAAAGACCTCAGCCCGTAGATGGATCACATGTGCCATGCTCCATGCCACCATGCAGCCAGTGCACGCGTTGACATCTGTTTCCACTTTCCAGTGACGTGCCATTATTGGTATTGCTAATTAGTTGATGATTTGGTCCTCTTTGATTACATTTTTTCAATTTGATTGAATTTGATTCAATTGATGGAATTGTCATTGTGATGTATTATTGAACTACTCTTTGCAATCTTTTGAATTACTCTTTATGAATTACGAACTTTTTTGAATTTCATCTGGAGAATTACTGTATTATCTGTATCTCTACATATTTTAATGTATTTATTGATTTCTATAATTCCCTAATGGCTGTAATTACTTTAATCTACTTGTAGTCTTTTTACCAATGTTTCATTATTACCATATGCTGCATCTAGCCTTTCGCAGTGTCATCCTGAATCACATTGAGCTTCCTTGTGTATGAAATGCGCTGTGCCAATAAATGTGTAAATATTTTTTTTCAATGGTCTTGCATTACCTGTAAATAACTGAATTCCATTTCCTGTTTCCTTAATTCTGTTTCCTGTCTGCAGTCTCTGACGGGCTTTGCACTGGTGGTGAGCAGTGATGGCATGGTCTTCTACGCCTCCTCCACCATCATAGACTACCTGGGCTTCCATCAGGTAGGAGACAAACACGCACGCACGCACGCACGCACGCACACAGACAGACAGACAGAGACACACACACACACACACACACGCACACACGCACACACGTACACACGTACACACACACACACACACACACACACACACACACACACACACACACACACACACACACACACATGTACACTCACACACACACATGTACACACACACATGTACACACACACGTGCACACACACACACACACACACACACACACACACACACACACACACACACACACACACAC